>NC_056735.1:1042439634-1042509634 GCF_019279795.1 Protopterus annectens
GGTAGGTGTAAAAAGGAGCAGTTTAGTTTTTTAGGGTTTAATAGGACACAGCATTTTGTAAACCATAATTCTACAGAGTTAAATACATCTTGAGAAAGGGATTGAAGTTCTGATACAGATGTGGCTGAGCATATAAGTGTGGAGTCATCAGCGTATTGTATACATGTAGCTTGGGGAACTACTTTATGAAGGTCATTGATGCATATAGAAACAGGAGAGGGCCCAGTATGGACTCTTGAGGGACACCAATATTAACAGGTAGATGGGTAGAAAGAGCGATTGTTCCAGAGCAAAGCTTGATGTCTGTTATTTAAGTAGGAATGGAACCATTTTATAGCTAGTGAGTCAAGAGACAGAGATTAGAGAATATTTATGAGTATAATGTGATTTACCATGTTGAAAGCCTTGGACAGGTCAATGAAAAGTGCAGAGGAAAGCATGTTAAGGTTACGTTTTTTGCTGATGGTATCAATAAAGGAAAGGAGGGCAGTAGTTGTGCTATGGGAAGGTCTGAACCCATGTTGGGAGTTGGAAATCAGGTTATTATGGGAAGGTGGTCTAGCAATTGCCTGTGGATACATCTTTCCATGTTCTAAGATAAAGGAGAAAGTAGGGCTATGGGACGATAGTTGGAGAGTTCAGTGGACCCCCCCCCCCTTATGAAGGGGAATAATATGAGAGACTTTCCAAAGTTTGGGGATATATCCTTCAGTGATGGTTCTATTGATGAGAATGGAGATGGGGTAAGCAATAGATTTGGCTGCTAACTGTAGGTATTCTGTGGATAGTTGGTCAGCAGAATGAGTGCATAGTTTCAGTTTTTGGATAAGGGTGAGAATAAATGCTGTTGGGACAGGTTGGAAGAGAAATGGAGCTGGTGGGTTAGAGTCAGAATTAGATATAATTACGTTTTGAGGAGAGAGCTGACTGGCAAGAGTTTGAATTGCTTTGGTGAAAAAGGTATTAAAGGCATTAGCAGTTTGTTTAGGATTGTCCTTGTCAGTGCCTTGAGGGTTAGGTGTGATAGATTGACCAGGATGTAATAATTGATTAATACTTGACCAGAACTTTTGTGGTTTATTGTGGTGGGTCTGCTGAGATTGTAAGTAATAGTTTTTTTTATCAGACAGTATAGCTTTTTTTGTTTCATTTCTCAGTTGTTTGTAGTTTTAGAGGTCAACAGGGTTTTTAGTTAAGCATGATTTATTCCAGTATTTATTTCTGAGATGGATTTTTTGCTTGGTTTCCTTAGTAAGACATGGAGCAGATTTAGTTCTTATCCTGATAGAGTGGGTAGGAGCATGGTGGTTGAGTATGGCTTGGAAATTAGCATTAAAGTAATCAACATCTTCATCAAGAGAAAGGTGTTTTAAGGGGGACCAAATACATGCTGTAAGTTCACTTAGGAATAGATCCAAATTGAAGTTTTTCTTGGTTCTAATTGCCCTAAATATGGGTTGAATGGGGATTGGTTTTGAGCCTGATAATGTAGGTTAGTGAGTGTGGTATGTCGTCAGGGAGGGGTTCCAGAGTCATAAGTCTGGGGTTGATTATTAATGAGTATCCAATCTAAGGTCCTTTCTTTCTTATTAGTCTTGTCTATATCGATAGTCTGCAACATACCCTTAGTCAGGGAATTGAGGTTAGACACAAAAATGGATGTAGCCATGTACCGATAGCACTCAACGCACACACACTGCCAGTGTAATATCTGACAAAGGACCTGTGTGGTGGACAGACAAGACATGATAGGCATAGCTCTGGCCAGCAAAAGGACAGGCCCACAGTTGTGAGCTATGCAGACAGACTGCATTCAAGGTAAACCACACACACACACCCTGTAACACCAGTACTATACAAAGCATAACACAACTCTACTCACAGTCTGTTTGTAGTTCCTGATCTTCCTACGAACATGTGGCTGCCCTGAGTATGTCGGTTCTCCTCTAAAAGGTACTGCTATCTGCTGTTGGTAACACTGACAGCCACAAACAGGAAGTATGTCCATCACACAGGAGATGTAAAGGGACCACGCCCACAGGATGTAGGGAATTATAGTGGGTGGTTGCCATGACAAATCATATATCTATCTATCTATATATCTATATATATATATATGTATATATATATATATATATATATATATATATATATATATATATATATATATATATATATAGCTACCTGGATAGTTGTATGTACATATATTTCCACCATATGTCCTGGACATGGAGTGCAGCCCTACCCCAGCCCCTATAGTCCCAATATGTCAGGTATGTATAGCAAGTATACTAGTAGACTATTACTACTGTCATTGGGATTGTCTTCACTGACATGGTGTGTATGGGAGGTCACATCTGCTTATAACATGTGTGCCATTGGCTACTGACAGACATCCTAAGGACATCATTGTACAGTACCACTGCTATGCGTAATGTCACTGTGGACTACAGCAGAGATATTGGCCAATATATGTATAAAGTCTGACACACTCTGTGCAGTCCAGAGGTATATACATAAGCCTTTAGTGCAAAACATGTGTACCATGCCTGACAATATGGACGTAGACAGCTATGTAGATGGGTATAACACATAACGAATGGTATACATTTGCCACCATAGGTTATGCATTCACACACCCCTGTCTGGCCTGACACATAATGGCCACTGGTACAGGGGTGCCATGGCCACATACTACCCACTAGATATTAACATACATCTGCACAGCATCCCACTGCTCTGACATACATGACTGTTACATGAGGACTGGCAGCAGTACATCTAGCAAGTATCTGCACATGACAGCTCACTGGGTAAGTACACTAAGCTGCTAGGCATGCAACAATGCACTGTGCAGACTGCAGACAGAATGGTTCAACACTGGCCTACATCTCCTATGGAGGAATGCACATGTACCTGCATATAAAGCAGGCTCAACATGCATATCACAGCACAGGTTAAGATATACCTGTGTGAAAGTGCATAACCACAACCAATGTGAGCACAGCCACAGCCACATATGGTTAGCTAGCATAATATTACAGTATATGGACTATCTGTTCTACACCCTCCTCATATGTGCCACTCACAGACTGAGCCTGCATATACTGGGCTGCTATACAGTTTGGTCTGATGGCTGTCTGTGGTATGGGACATGTGTGTGTATGGCCCTACAAACATGTAGGCCAATAAAGTACCATACAGTGGAGCTGCATATAACATCAGATAGGAGGGGAACTAGAACAATGACATCTACCACAGTCTGTACACAGGCTACAGTACATATTAACAATACGCAGTTGACATTCACCATATGTACACAGGCCTCAGTACTGTACAAACATTCACAGAATGTCCAGCCTATGTCATGAAATATAACCTCTACTGTACATAACATGTGTAGCAGTCGGATATATTACTGTCTTATCAGATATGATGACACTAATTATGGTTTACATCACATATGCACCACTTCATGCATGACATATATACAAAGGTTGACAGAGGTGTGCCTGGAAGCACATAAACAGGGCTGATATTGACATGTTGCTGTGATAACTGCATATATTTACTGTTGTAATAGGATTTGTTGAAACATATGCCCTATGTATGATGTCAGTGACTATCATGGCTTTCACCATCTACAGACTGCAATCCTCACACTACCTTCTGCAGTCCACAGATAGATGCTCTGTGGGTAACACATGAAACCAAAGGCACAGCATTGCCCAGTCTGCAGATGACCCTGCAGATCGGGATTCCTCATAAACATGGAACTGACATGGCAGGTATTGAGACATGTACAACAGCCATATTCACACAAACACTGTTAAACCAACATTACTCCAAATGCAGTATAGCAGCACTTACAGTCTGTAGTCAGGTCAGGCATATCCCCCTCCTGTTTGTTGCTCTCTTTCCACAGTGTTTGTTGTTAGAGGTAAACCCCAATCCATCTGAGATGCTGTTTGCCAAATAACAAATTTAGTTCCTGCTCACAGTGGATGAAAAGGCCCAACACCACCATGATGTTCCTAGATAATGGAGTGTGTTTCCATGCAATTGGTTATGGGAATGTTACTACAGCTGTTTCACATGCCATCAGCTAGGGGAGGGCTGCAATTCATGCAGAGGCCATCAGCTGATCATGAGCATCACTTAAAATACACATGCTGCTGCTAACCAAAGCAGGTGTAGGTCTCTACATCCACCAGAGAGGGGATGGGAGAGGCATACAGAGGCAAAGACATGTCAGGGAGGGGTGGGACAGTAAAACTGAAGCATGTTTGTGTCACACACCTATCAGCACTGGGTATCAAACCCCTGATAACTATGTAGTGCTATCACAGTTCGATGCAGTTACTGGATGTGCCACATGGGTTTACCTGTTAGAGCACTCAGAATGTATATGTGATGGGGAATGACATCTGCAACAGGGATACAGTAGCTAAATGGTAGGTGATGTACACATGCCTGTCTGCATTAACAGGTGTGGGTGTCAACACAGCCACACTCTCACAGGGGCACACACACAGACTGACACACATGGCAGGGCCAGGAGTAAAACTCATCAGTAGTGGGATTTCCACAACACATCACTGTGCAGGTATCACATGCACCACACAGGTCATACAGGGGTTGTATGGGCAGAGGGTATGGGGAGGTGTCTGATATCCCACAGCATGCTGCAGTATGCCTATGGGGGCTGTAGGGCATGTGGATGTGAAAATATACACCATACAACACACACACAAACACACAGGGTGCCAGTACTGACATGCATGGGTGTATGTCTGCACGGGTGTGCGGAGTTCGACTGTGCCAGATGGCTGTACAAGGCTAGGCGATAGGTGTACCTTGGCATCAGGCCACATGACGATGGTCTGCAAAGTGGTTCAGGGCTGTAGTATCAGCATTTGCCCACACAAGTGGGTATTGTATCCCCCATCCAGTCACCTGGGTGACTATTGTGTGTGGTCAATGCTGTGCATCGCTTGCCATGTATATGTTCCTTAGTCCATGATATGGACAATGTCTGGGATGTGCACACCTCCCACATGCATGTACAGTGACATGTGGAACTGTACCTGGGGTGTCTGGCCTATGTTGTGAACCCAGATTAACATCGGATGTGCCAGTATTGCCCACCTGTGGTGGGAACTTGTAATGGCCAGCAGGTTTATCCTGCACCTACATTGAATGCATGCTAACAGCATTCCCTGGTGTCGGTGGCATCTGTCCATACAGGGCATGTTGTCAGGCATGGTATGCCCATTGTGGGTCACATGTAATGGCACCACAGGTGGTGCAGGTGTCCATTGGGGAGGTGCACTGTCTGCTGCACGATGCATAATGGACAGATGGACAGGGTGACATGCCCTCTGTAGCCCACTACTATCACTCCATAGTTACTATCAGTTGCCAATATGCAGTGTACTACTCACATATTGGCTGTTGCCAAGACATGTGTGTGTGTGTGTGTATGAGACATGGGTTGAAAGTGTGCTCTGGGTAATACTGGGGTTGGTAACTGTGATTGCCTGGCCTTGATGTCACATGTATGGGTATGACTTTGCACCCCAGCCTCTCCACCATTTCACATATGTTATCCCTGTATGGTGGACATTGTGATATATATTAGGGCCGCCATATAAAAATATGCAAAACCCGCTCAACATTTGCCAAGGTGTCACACACTCATAACCACCTCTACACAGGATACAAGTTACAAGTTCACACACACACACACACACACACACACACACACACACACACACACACACACACACACACACACACACACACACACACACACACACACATATATACATGCCTTTGCGCATGCACACACACACACATGCACACACACACCTGTCATGTCTGGGAATAAAACCCCTATCTAACAAGTTTATTACACTATACCACTACACAGTTATAGTACACGCCATGGACATTACTGGAGTACTCCTTTCCCAAAGGTGTATTTCACAATGACTGACATCAGCAGGATTGCCAAAGTAGGGCATATGAAATGTACTGTGTGTGACTAGCCTAAAATGCATTGCTCCATACACAGACAGTGACACACACAAAACATCCAGAACTGCCATGGGTGGGGATGGATCCCTACCACAGTTCTAATTCATACTACAGCAGTACACAGTTACAGGACACACTACAGAGATTACTGGGCTACAACCTTCCCAGAGGTGTATTTCTAGGCGGGTGACATCAGCAGCCTTGCCAAAGTTGGTGTATGAATTGTAAGTAGTGTGAGTACACTAAAAAGCACTGCTCTCTACACAGTCAGTGACAGACAGACAGACACACACACACACACACACACACACACACACACACACACACACACACACACACACGCACTTGCCAAGTCTGGGTTTGACCTCCTACCTAACTACTTTATCACACTACAGCAGTATGCAGTTACAGGATGCGCTACGGAGATGACTGGGCTACAACCTTCCCAGAGGTGTATTTCTAGGTGGGTGACATCAGCAGCCTTGCCAAAGGTGGGTATATAAATTGTAAGGAGTGTGAGTACTCTAAAAAGCATTGCTCTCTACACAGTCAGAGACAGAAAGACATGCACACAAATGCACACACACAGTTGGCAAGTCTGGGGTTTGAACTCCTACCTAACTACTTTATCACACTACAGAAGTACACAGTTAAAGGATGTGCTATGGCGATTGCTGGGCTACAACCTTCCCAGAGGTGTATTTCTAGGTGGGTGACATCAGTAGCCTTGCCAAAGTTCAGTATGTGAATTGTAAGGAGTGTGAGTAGCCTAAAAGGCATTGTTCTCTACACAGTCAGAGACAGACAGACACACACACAAACACTCTGACAAACACACACACACACACACACACACAGACACACACACACACACACACACACACACACACACACACACACACACACACACACACACACACACACACACACAGTTGCCACGTCTGAGGTTAGAACTCCTACCTAACTAGTTTATCACACTACAGGAGTACACAGTTTGGGACATGCCACAGAGATTACTGGGCTACAACTCTCCCAAAGGTGTATTTCACATTGGATGACCTCAGCAGGCTTGTCATAGTAGCACTATGAGGAGGGCGGCGTGTGCATGGGCCATAACCCATTCATCTAGGGGTGACACACCACATGCAGCCACACTCAGGGTCATATTTTACAGGTACATGTATACAGCTACTAGAGGACTACTTCCTTGTACAGTCACGTTGCACAGCTGGCACGTGCACCACATTGTCTGTGGTGCTGACAGGTAATGGTCACTAGTATCTGCACCTCATGTGTTTTGGGCCCTTTGGCTGTGTGCTGGGTGGGACAGGCCTGGATGGCTTCTTATCACGGTCACCCTCTTCCACACATCTGTGTCCATCTACCTTAGGCTTATTATAGGGTGTTGGCCTTACATATATGTCTTTATTTGTATGCACTGTATGTGCAAGGCATGTGTGGTGCATACTGACAAGTGTCTGCACTAACAACTGCAACTGCCAGATATGTCTGGTCCACTGGTGTTTGCAAACATGGCCTTCATGTGTTTAAGTGTGTGAACATGCCCAGTATGGCTGTCTGTATTGCATGTGTGGATCAAGTCCAGGTAGTTTGTACTGCAGTGCTGACCTTTGTGTTGTACACCGACAAGTAGCATGCTGTGTCTGCAGGGCATCCATCGATCATTTGGCATTGACTGTTGCTACATTTCAGCATAGCAGGGGGGAGACACCTGACCATTTCTAAATTTCTACACAGGATTGGGGGGGGCACACCTGACTGTTACTATATTTCTATGTAGGATGGGGGGGGGCACACCTGACTATTTCTACACAGAAGTGGGGGGACACACCTGTCTGTTACTATATGTCTACGTAGGATGGGGAGGCACACCTGACACTTGTACACATTTGCTAGGACTGTACTGGTATGTCTGGTACTCAATTTCAGTCTGTAGCCTTACCTATTGTGCTGGCCAGAGGCATACCAGTGTACTACAGTTCTTAGCTTTTCATTACCTACATATTAGTTTCTGACTATCTAGCCTTCACAACTGACATCCCACTGCCTGGCCTGCTGTAGTCTGTCTGTGTAGGTCTGGGGGGGGAGGTTACCCATAGCCCTCATTCAGAGGCCATAGTACAGCATTTGTTTGTGTTTGTCTACACCTGTCCTGCTGGCTGTGACTGTTAGGTATGTGACCCCCCTTCTGACTGGCATGTGTAAGTCACTTACCTTGTGGATGCCCCAGTATTGAGGGTGCTGTTGCAGGGCTGCCTATGTTGGATGCACATAGTACACTCTATACACATGTTTAGGCACAGGTAGCTTAATGTTTGGCATCACTTTTACTGTATGTGAGAGTCAAAGAGAGGTGTTATTTCCTGGGTCCCTCCTGTGTCAGTGTATGTGCTATGCCTTGCCTCCTTGCCAGGGCCAAGGCATACAGGGCATTTCTCCTTCTGCCTACTGGGGCAGGCTCAGGTTGTTCCTCCTCCGAGTCACTCTGTGCCTGTGCAGGCCTTGCCAATGGTGGGGGGCTGTGTGGTCTTGCCCCATGCTGTTCCTGCTGCAGCTGTTTCCACAGGATCATATTGTGTAGCATGGCACATACAAGGACAATTTGGGTACATGTAGTTGGTGAGTACAGCAAGGCTCCAAAGGATGTGTCCAGGCACCATAACTGTGACTTGAGCATCTCAAACACACGCTCTGTTATGATTCTTGTTTGTGCGTGTGCCTCATTATGGAGTTCTTGTTCAGGTGTGTGTGCATTTCTGATGGGTGTCATGACCATGGCTCCAGTGCGTGTCAGCAACCCCCACTAGGTGACCATGCGGGATGTCCCCATTGGAAAATCTCTGGTACAGCTGCGTCAGATGTCAGATGTGGGAATCGTGATAGCTTCCAGGGGAGCCAGCACACAGTATTATGCCCTGGGCATCGCACCACGACCTGGCAGTTGATAGAGGGGAAGCCCTTGTGGTTGATGTAGACCCTACCCTGCTCACCAGGTGGTGCTTTGATGCATATGTGTGTCCAGTCTATTGCACCCACTACTTCAGGGTATTCTGCTATTTGATGGAAGAGATGCGTGTGCTGGCCAATGCCTCATGGGTTTTGGGGATATACATGCTTACCCGACATGTGCTGACATGGCATCCAGGAACTGATGGAGTACCCTGGATGCTGATGCCTATGAAATCCTCATCATATCCCCAGTTGGCCTTTGGAAGGTACCTGTAGCTAGTATTCTTTAGCCTACACATACCTTGGCGTCCACCGGGATAGGTTCCCCTCTGTTAGTTCTGTGTGTGGCGTGGCTCAGCAGCTCAACAATTGCTGTAGAGGTCTGTGTCCACCCTATAGGCTCCACTATCTCCAGCTCATGTATCCCTTGGTAGGTTACCCTGGGTCTGTACACTCTTCTCTGTCTCCTCACTGTGGGTTGGTTGACAGCATTCACATCCTTACCACCCTCAGCCTCTTCCAAAAGTTGTATGATAGCTACTGCAGCACCTAACATTTGCTGTTTTGAGTGTTAAAAGTTCCCCTTGTTTACACTGGTGGTGTAGAGTGCGGAAAAAACAGTGTGCTACGTGTTTGCATAGTTTATAGTAGTGTTCTGGGCTGGGCTGGTCTGCTGCCTGCGTAATTGGCTGGTTCTGCTACGTTTCACCTGGCAGCTAAGCCTTGATTACCTTCCTACTGCTGTTTTCCCTTCCCATTGCCCTTCTATTTATGCCCAGGGGAGTGCCGCACCATCAGAGTACTCAGATGTGCACACTGCTGTGATTTCTTGGTTTAGCTTCCTTTTTCTTCCTGTAAAACCCGGTGCATGGAATGCACACTCGCTTACACTTTGTCAAGAGTGCTAGACAGGTTTAGACACCTCCCCTAGCCCTAACTGTGCTACCTAGGAGCAAACCGAGCCACAGGGCTCCAATCCGCTTACAGTATGCCTGATATACCCATCCATGATGTCAACTACCTCCTAATCTTGCACTCAGCTATTCATACTCTTACACTGTTGGGACCTGCCTCACATGCTGGGGAAAACTGGGATTCACTATCCTTCTCCTCATTTGCATAGGATTGCCTGCTAATCCATAGATGCATGTGTAACACTGAGCCTCCCCTTCAGAAACCACTATTCACTGGCCAGGTTGTCTTTTTTGCCTGGCATTGACTTGCATGGAAGAATACTGATTTTAGTTAGAATGCTTGTTTTAGGTTTATTTTCTTATTTTCCCACGATCCGTTTGCGCACCTCTGCCCTATGCTTAAAACAGCCGACATCAGCAGAAATAAAATAAATGTTTTAATTTTTTTACTTTTTGTATTGTTGCAATGCTAATGGCCTTATACTTGGCCATTGGCATGCTTCTCAATGATATGCAGCCTTTATTTGGAGCTGTCATGCCTCAGTTTTGGATTTTGTAGAACTGTCCTCTGTTACTAACCTAGTACATTTCTGCAGATTACACTAGTCCTGCACGGCCTGATTCCAGCTTCCTGGATGCAGATTTACCTCATTTGCATGGTTTTCACCTGCAAATGGGGGTGATGACATACAGGGGCTGGGGCGTGGAGGACTAGTATAAGCGCTCATGCACATCAAGCAGACGCGTCACGTGAATTGCTTTCGGCCGCCATATTGCTAACATTACCTCTTACACTAATCATGGATTCATGCCGGCTTGTAGAATCCGAGGGGACTGTCATTACAAAACATGGCTAAAACCGCACATAAATGATTCTGAAATTCTATCTCCCTGACTGCGAGTATAACTTGATGTGACAGACTACACAAAGGGTAAGTGTTGCAAGTGCATATAATAACTAACTTTCTCACCCCTCAAAACTAACATACCAGCCTTCCAAAATACAGAATTTCTTATCACACTTCATGATGTTAATAAACAAAAGAAGCTATGCATAGTTGCCCTATATAAACCACCAGGTAATAATTAGAAGAAATTTGTTACTGGATAACTGCAACTTTTACTACTGAAACCTTTATCTTAGAAGACATTGACGTGGCTGATTATCTGAACATCTAACACCCCAACTGCTGGTCTTAAATTGAAATTAGTTTAAATAGCTAATCTCTTCTCCTACTTGATTCAACAAATGAATTCTAAAAACTCTATCCTTGACTGGATACTTGTCTCCTACCCCCACCAAGTATGCCATCTCTTGGGTACTACCAGATTCTTTTGGTGATCATCATCCTATAATCGCTAATAAAGAAATCACCCACCAGATAAAAACACATCAATATAGAACTACCCAAAAATCTATTTTCATCTTAATGCACTCAACAATTTAATAAAATCCATTAACAGGTTTCTGCTCAAAATCTAACCTAGATGAAGCCATCAAGGAGAAATTCAACAATATATTGATAAATAGTTCAAATATCCTTTGCCTACCAGAAATAATAGGAAGTAAAATTATTCAACCCCTTATGCTGTATACTCATTCATCTATATGAATTCTCATGCAAAAATGTGCAGCAAAAGCATGGAGAGCAATGGCATGGAGATAAAAGCATACTCAACCTTGCCCATTCTATTCTAAGAGCTGCAGAAAACCTCACTAAGAGAGCTCACCTAGACTAAAAAGATAATCGGATAACCACAAAAATGACCATAAATAAATAGAAATTCTGGACTGGAGGTTAAAAATGTCTTCAACCTGGCTCTCCTTCCTCACCTGATTCACCTATCTGAACTTATTCCACTATCAGTAACAGCTACCAAAATTTAATACTTTCTTTGGTGACATCACCTCCTCTTACCTCCAGCTTTTTCCCAACTATATTTATCAACCTCAAAACTCTATTAGCTCTCAACATCACTTCCTATGGCACAATAACCAGCTTGCCTTTACATCGCTATGTTAGAAAGCTGCTTAAGAAACTGAAACTTTGTTGTTCTTTTATTCTACCAACTGAATTACCTTAAAGCTCACTGCAGACTCTGTGCATGCACCACCTAGTCTCAATTCCCATCTACAGATCTATTCAGAGACTCCACACATTCACCACTGGTGAAAAAAATTCTTTATTATTCCCTTTGATACTGGGTGAAGCTCTTCTGCAATCCTTAACTTTTGGCCCCTACTTTGCCATGATTCAGCATGTCATTTCTAAGATCCTGGAAAGAGGTGTGCTCCATAAGCAACTCCTTCAGTATCTCTTGCAAAATGAACTGCTAACCCTAAATACAACATGGTTCTGATTGACCAGTAGCCTTACTTGCGTCTTAAGCTCTTCTCTCACTTTTCCTGGCCACCATTAATAAGGCTAGATACCAAGGAAAGTTTATCTCTTCATTTTTATAGATCTCTCAAAGCCCTTGACACCATGGCACATAAGAGCTTTGGACTTAAAGTGCTCTCCAGCTCTTCTATGGTTCTCTATTCACCTTATCTGAAAGATATGGATTAATGTCATATAGCTCTCTACTCTCTCTCTCTCTTTCCCTATCCTTTTCTCCTAGTTAAAACAGGTGTTCCTTAAGGGTCTATTCTGGGTCCACTGCTTTTTTAACATTGTCATCAATAACCTATAAACCTCTCTCAGCATACTTGCATTTATTCAATGTGGATGACTCAGCACTCATCTGCTCATCTGACAGCCCACTACAATCCATAGTACAAGATGCCTTCAACTCATTTTGGACTGTGGCTGCATCAAAACTAAGTTTTACTTAGTCCCAAAATGACATAACTACTACTATATTTCCAAGTCCCATGCTGATGCTAGAAGTAACTTCCACATTTCCTGTCTAAACAATACAGCTTTTAAAGTAGTTACCCATATGAAATTGCTTGGAGTCACCTGTAGATGACAACTTAAAGACTGAATTTCAAATACAAAACTGCATAAAAAATTATCAAAACCTACTCTATATAGTAGAATCGCCCTAGCTAACTGTTATACTTCTCTTGTTATACAGTCTTCTCTATGGCTCACCTATTTTGACCAGCTTCCAGATGTTTCTTAAATTACAACTGGAGCAATGCTATAATAAGATAACAAGATTTGCAGCTAATTTGCTACACAGAGCCTATCATTACCCTGCATTATGTGCTCTCAGCTGACTGGAACCCCAACATCAACTAGCTCCAGCTCAAATGCCTTCTTCTAATCCATAAAATACTATATAACCCCTTGACCTGACCTTCAGTCTCCTCAGTACTTCATCCCTATCCCCCAAATAGCTCTCTGCACTCTCAAGACAAAAAAACCTGCTTGAGTATGTAGAAGCCAAAAAATACCAGATAAAGGTTACACTCATACTGCTTATCCAAACTATGGAACTCTATCCCAAATGCAAGCAGAATCATATAAAGCCTCCCTGTATTTAACTCTTGGGCTGTGTGCCCATGCACCCTCTGTATGATCTACATAAAAGAGTACTTTACATTTTTACTAACCTTTCATCATGCTATCTATCTATTCCCTTTTAACACTTGCCCGCTTCTCATTCTTAGGATGGGACTTGTATCATCTTTTTTTAATTATTTCCTAACAGTAGATTATGCTTTGAATATTTTTGTATATACTGATTATCATATTTAATTGTACTTTTTTTATTATTACATCATTTGCTGCCTCCTCATGCTTTATTGTATCCTATGTATTCCACAATCAAATTGTATGTATTTTAGGTACATCTATATTAATGTTTATTTAATATTATTTAACTCTCTGGAGATTTTCTTCCCAGATCTCCACTGAAAATGAATATTTATTACCCAGTCAGACTTCCCTGCATAGCCACATATCTGCAAAACAAACAGCACCAGAATTACCCATTCTAAAGCCTTAAACCTTGGCTGTGATATAAATATGACCTGCTGGAGAGATGGGTATGTATCCACGAGACCATCCCTTTCTCTGGATCAGGCTTCCCATCCATATGAAGCAAGATTCCTCCTAACTTGAATTCACATGTAGTTTGGACAATTGAGTGGGAACAGGAAATTCATCCCTGGTTTGTCAGCTATGTCTCTAATGGACACAGGCGGCCTGTGAAATGGTTCATCTCCCAGGCCACTGCCTGTAAATGCATCATCTCCCAAGCCCTGCTTACACTTATAGGAGGATACCAGAAGTTGTCAGAGGTTTTGGAATCTTTGGCTAGGCTTAAAAAGGCCCATATAGTTTGTTAACATATTAAACATTTGAACCCCATGAACTCATGGATCCCTATGTTGGATGTTGGATCCCAAGAGTCAGATTAGCCTCGGGTATTTAAAACAGCTGTTCTAGCCTTGATTCAGATATTTAGCTGCTGGAATAGCTGTTTGAGGTCTGAGCCAGATTTTTCCATTGGCTTCTAATTCTCTTATGTATTCTCCTTCTAGCCTGTTTAGTTGTAATAACAGCTGTTGGAGACCTGTGTCAGATTTTTTATATAAAACCTGCTGCTCCTTTGGCTTGATAAACTTATATACTCATTTATTTGTTATAACAGCCAATATATCATTGACTCTGATTTTACATTATTAATATTCTTTCCTCTTGTATTTCACCTGTAGCTTCTACTGAAATAACTTCAGTAACAACAAATGAGACATTCTCTGCAGCCTTATTAAAAGATAAGAGTATTATTTTTGTCAGTGTCAATCATCACAGTGAAAGATATTGTTCACCTAAGTGAAGTTTACATTTAAAAATAAAACATCCTCTTCTGTTGTAGACTTCACTACTCCTTCTATGCATTGAGGGGAGATATGGCCTTAGCACATATTTGACTAAATTATGTCTGGGAACAACAAAGCGTGGAGACAAGGTAGAAAACCTTTCATTTCAGCGGTCGTCTGTGAAAATTATTTAATTTCATTGACAAAAGACATTTTTAGTCAGACAAAATCAGGAAGTCAATCTTTGGCCTCATTATTCATGATTAGTCATACAGTAATTAATCAGTTATCAATTAGGAGGGATGCTTGCTCTTCATGATAATACTGCCTCTGAGATCTTTATACTCTATTTGATTGCTGCCTTCTTGGGTAGGTATCTGTCATAGGGCCTCTACAAAATCTTTGCACTTAGCTAAATATTTTGGGCTATAATTTATTTATTATTTATTTTACATTTTGTTGACGGGATGGTCTAACTGGATGCATGTCCATTTTCAGTAGAGTCGATTGAGATAAGCTCCAGGACATTACATTAGTACTACTATTCAGGTAAAGGTTATTATACAGATACAAACTTAAAGTTTCAACAGTTCAAAAATGTATACAGTTTAAACAGAAATTTAGGTAACAAGTTATCGTACAGATACATAAAGTTTCAGCAATTACAAAAAAAAAAACAACTTGCACAGTTTGTACAGAATTTGTTGGAAGCATTAGCTGAGATATGTTACACTCTATTTAAAAAAGACTTGGCTATACAAGTTAAATTAGCTGTAAAGGGTAAGATATGTCTTTGTAAAGGATAGGTAATAGGTGGATACTGACAAATGTCAGAGCAGCTATAAGGTCTGTAAGGCTGAGAAGGGAGCCAGATAAGATTAGTCTGAATTTGTACAGAAACATAACCAATGGGTATTAAGATAGAGTTTCAGATTGTGCATAAAAAGTGTAAAAGAAGACAGTGATGTAGAAGTTAAGTAAAGGGGAGTTGGTTCCAGTTTTCCCACTGCATTAGAGAACAAGGCATCTCCTGCCATGTCTTTAGATTTTACATGTTGATACAAGTAGTTTATTAGATGATCTTAATGTTTTGAGGGTTTTTCATATTGGGTAATGAGGCTGGAAAGGGTAGGGTACTTATGGGTTGGTAGAGGGTCTTGTGTGGGCAATGGTAGGAGTTGGTTATAGTGAATCTGATTCTGGGCTCTAGCCAACCTAATTGTTTTCAAGGTTATAACAGTGATGGTTTCTGAAAGGAAGCTGTATGACAAATCTGGCAATGTTGTTATATGAGTTGGTCAGCTTGTTCAGGTTATATTTTGACAGGTTTGAATATATGGAAGAAGCATAGAGAAGTGTGGAGATAAGGTGGGAGTGGGCAATAGTAGTTCTAGGTAGTGGGGAGAGAAAGGGTTTAATCCTGTAAAGAGATCCTAGTTTCTTGTTAACAGTTTTTATGGTATTGTTGATGTGGGTATCAAAGTTCAGGTTGTTATTAATAGTTACCCCTAAAAGTTTAGTTGTTGGATCAGAAGATATGAGAATGCCATTGTTGGATGAGATTGAGAAATTGAGTGGGAGTGACTTCCTGGTAGGAGTAAAGAGCAAGAGTTTGTTTTTTTGGGGGGGTTCAAGAGGAGGCAGTGTTGTAAAAACCAGTTCTCTGTTATACTAAACATTTTTTGGGTTAGAGTCTGTAGTTGGGATTGAGATTTAGCTGAGCATATTATTGTCAGATTATCTGCATATTGTATGCAGTTAGATTGGGAAATAGCTCGGTTTAGGTCATTGATAAATATTGAGAAAAGGAGGGGGCCTAATATGGAGCCCTGGGGAACACCTAAGGTAACAGGGAGATGGGATGTTAGGTTGTTGTCCCATAGGACAGCCTGTTGTCTATTGTCTAAGTAGGACTGGAACCATTTAGTAGCCATTGTATTGAGAGAAAATGATTTTAGTATATTAATAAGTAGATCATGGTTGACCATGTCAAACGCTTTGGAAAGGTCGATGAAAAGTGCTGAAGAGAAAACATTGTTATTATGGTTAGAATTGATGCAGTCAGTGAAGGATAAGAGAGCAGTAGTTGTGCTATGGAAGGGTCTGAAGCCATGCTGACACTTAGCCAGAAGATTATTCTGAAGTAGATGGCCTAGTAACTGTCTATGGATGCACATTTCCATTATTTTTGCCAAGGGGGAGAGTAGTGCTATGGGACAGTAGTTAGAATATTCTATGGAATTTCCACCCTTGTGTAGGGGTATGTGAGGAGAGGAGATTTCCAGCAGATGGCAAAAACGGAATGGTGCTTTCTTGTATGGTTCTATTTATCAGCAGTGATATGGGGTATGCTATAGCTTTGGCTGCTTCTTGCAGATATTCAGCAGGTAGCTGGTCAGCTGATGGGCTAGATGGTTTTAGTAAAAGGTTGCAGATGAGGGAGGTTGGGACTGGTTGCAAATGGGGTATTGGAAAAGAGTTATCAGTAAAGGTTGGCAGAGCAGAACCATCAGCTGTAAGTTGATTTGCTAGTGATTGGATGGTTTCTGTGAAGTAGGTATTAAAAGCATTTGCAGTTTGCTGTGGATTGTCAGGATTTGCCCCAATAGGGGGAGGTGTAGTGGATTGGCCTGGATGAAGTAAGCTGTTTATGCTGAACCAAAACTTTTGTGGATTATTGTGGTCAGTTTGCTGGAGACGTAAGTAAAAGTTTTTTTTTTATCTTCAAGTATAGCTTTTTTGTCTCATTTCTTGTGCACTGAACTTTTGTTGGTCTGTGGGTTTTGTTGATCTCCACTGTGCCCAGACTATATATTTCTATGCTGTATTTTTTTCTTGTTTCATTAGTAAGCTGTGGGGCAGGCTTAGATTTAATTTTGATAGATCTCTTTGATGCATGGTGGTCAAGAATTGTTAAAAATTTTAGGTTAAAGTAGTTAACAGCCTCATCAAGTGGGAGATGTTTTATGGGTGATTAATGACATGCTTTTAGTTCAGTTTGGAAGTGATCTGGGTTAAATTTTTATTTTGCTTCTTATTGTTCTATATATGGTAGGGTTGGGAATGCTAGACTTTTGCCTGATTATGAAAGTGAGAGAATGATCACTTAGATCATCTGGGAGGGTTCCTACTTTGTAGAGTTGTTGGTGATTGTTAATGAGAATCCAGTTTAGGATGGACTCTTTATTATTGGGTTTATTTATTCTGGTTGGGGAGTGGATTGTTTGTGAGAAGCCATGAAGGTTAATATGGGAAGTTGGCATTTCAGCAGAGCAGCACTTCCAGTCAATATTAAAGTCACCTAGAATTATTGTCTCTTGGGGATATTTGAAGAGAGCTCATCAAGGATATCTTCCAGGGTGCTGGTATTGTTACCAGGGGGCAGGTAGATACAAACTATTTTTAGTGATTTGTTGGAATTAATCTGTATTTTAGTGCCAATCATTTCTACATTGCTTTCCAGAGGGGAGTTGAGGTTTAGTATTGATACTTGTAGCCCTTCTCTATAGAGAATAGCTACTCCCCCTCCTTTTTTTGCTTTGTAGTCTTATCTTAAGATGTTGTATCCTGGTGGAATGATTTCAGTATCTTGAGTAATGTGTTTTAGCCAAGTTTCTGTTAAGCAAAGGATATCAAAGGAATGAAAATCCAGGACAGCATGAAGATGGGCAATTTTATTATTTATGCTGTGAATGTTTAGGTGGGCGATAAAGAGGGAGTTGAGAGATTTAGATGGGATAGTAGGTGAGGTGGGAATATAGATTTGTGGCTCTGTGGTTACTTTAAGTCCTGGTCCAGGGTTAGGATGGATGTCTCCATCTGTTAAGGAGATGTGCAAAAGCATGTTTAAGGGATGATGAAGGTTACAGTAGTGGTTGAGAGGTTTTCGGGGTTTTAGGTAGTTATATTTGATGTGGGTCAATCTGTGATATTTTGGAGGTAAATAGCTAGGTTGAGATGTTATATTTATATTAACAAGGGGGAGTTAGTTTGAGGTATAATACTTGTTTGCTTTTTAGGAAGATTTAGCTGTAAATAGTTTGGCTGCTCATAGGAGGTTATTAAGTAGGCTGCTGCTAGGGATGGTAGGAGAAAAAGAAAGATTATAAGCTTTAGTTGAACTTGGGAAGTAAATGTATACATTTTAATTGATGAGCTTTACTGATATTATTTGGTGGGAAAAGTTATACTGGGGTGGTTAAAGAGAGTGGTGTAATTTGTTAAATAGGTTAATAAGGAGGTAGTTGTGATTGGTTTGTAGAGGAGAGGGTGTGGATTTAGATAGCCATAAAGTTTAGAAGACACTGGGAAGGTGGGTGGGATATGTAGGCAGGAGTGGGGAAGGCGGAGGTGAGCCGCTTGGAGCAAACAGAGCAGGCCAGAGAACAAGAGAGTGAGGATCAGAAAAAGAACAATCAGTTGGAGTAGGCTGCAGTAGGTAAGTAACCCTGAATAATGGAGTGAAGTTAAGGAAAGATGAAATTAGAAGCTTCTAGGTGGGTGTTGAAGGAGGTTCACCCCAAGTAAAGAAGATGTTATGGGCTATACTTTAAGATCAAGCCTAAGGACTCAAAAAGGAAATAAGATAGTAAGGGTGTATTACAGACTGAGGAAAAGGCTTCTAAGTCCTGAAGGATTAAGACTGCCCACCTAGTGGACAAAGTTAATGTGTGTAAATTAGGGAGAAGAAGTGGGGAGTTTATTGTACAGATTCAAGGATGAAAGAGTAGCTAGATTCAGGTGGCTTTTTATGTGGAGGAACGAGATACATGTAGAAAAGTACTAGTATAAATGTAACATAAAAAAAAGGAAAAAGAAAAAAAAAAAGGCTAAAAAAAAGAAATTGGGTTTACTAGTATAAATGTACATAAGAAAGGAAGATAAAAGGAAAGTGAAATGGCGAAGCAGTTGAGTCATACATCTAGTAGTAATATGTGTCACTTTTTGGAGAATACAGTAATAAGTAAGACTATGATGGAGAGGAAGAATAGTAGTTGTTAAGATGAAATTATTTCAGAGATGAGAAGGTAAGGTTGAATCAAGTAATAAGAGTAAGTTGGTCAGTCAGGTTTAGTACAGGGGCACATCCAATGTGTTTTCAGGAAAAGCTTAAGTTTATTTTTAAACAGAGTAATAGAGGGAAGTGTGGAAAGTTCAGAGCGAAGTAGGTCCCAGGTTTTTCCAACAGTATTAGATAAGAGAGAGTCTCCAGCTCTATTGTTTAATTTATTGATATATACAAGACATTTTTGTGAAGATCTTAGGGACTTCAGGTAATAATAGGGGTGAATAAGGTTAGATAGGATGGGTGTTTTGGCAGGTTGATAAAGTATTTTATGGGCGATGGCCAGTTGATTAAATTTCAGCTGCTGCTGTAATTCAAGCCACCCTAGATGCTTTAGATTAATACAGTGGTGTTTTGTAAATGAGTTACCTGTGGCAAACCTGGCTATGCTATTGTAGGAGTTTTCTAGTTTCTTAAGGTTATTTTTTGACAAATTGGTAAATATGGGTGAGGCATAAAGAAGGGTAGAGATTAGATGGATGTGGGCAATAGTTATTCTAGTTGCAGGAGCGAGGAAGGGTTTGATCCTATGAAGAGAGCCTATTTTTTTATTAGTAGTTTTCAAAATGTTGTTAATATGGGCGTCAAAGTTAAGGTTGTTGTCTGTGGTTATACCTAGCAGTTTGGTAGTAAGATCTTGGGATATGAGTGTACCATTATTGGATGTTACAGTGAAGTCTATTGGGGGAGATTTACTGTTAGGTGTAAAAAGGAGAAGTTTAGTTTTTTTAGGGTTTAATAGGAGACAGCGTTTTGTAAACCATAGTTCTACAGAGTTAAATACATCTTGAGAAAGGGAATGAAGTTCTGATACAGATGTGGCTGAGCATATAAGTGTGGAGTCATCCGCGTATTGTATACATGTAGCTTGGGGAACTACTTTATGAAGGTCATTGATGAATATAGAAAACAGGAGAGGGCCCAGTATGGACTCTTGAGGGACACCAATATTAACAGGTAGATGGGTAGAAAGAACGGTGTTCCAGAGCAAAGCTTGATGTCTGTTATTTAAGTAGGAATGGAACCATTTTATAGCTAGTGAGTCAAGAGACAGAGATTAGAGAATATTTATGAGTATAATGCGATTTACCATGTTGAAAGCCTTGGACAGGTCAATGAAAAGTGCAGAGGAAAGCATGTTAAGGTTACGTTTTTTGCTGATGGTATCAATAAAGGAAAGGAGGGCAGTAGTTGTGCTATGGGAAGGTCTGAACCCATGTTGGGAGTTGGAAATCAGGTTATTATGGGAAGGTGGTCTAGCAATTGCCTGTGGATACATCTTTCCATGTTCTAAGATAAAGGAGAAAGTAGGGCTATGGGACGATAGTTGGAGAGTTCAGTGGAATCCCCCCCCCCCTTATGAAGGGGAATAATATGAGAGACTTTCCAAAGTTTGGGGATATATCCTTCAGTGATGGTTCTATTGATGAGAATGGAGATGGGGTAAGCAATAGATTTGGCTGCTAACTGTAGGTATTCTGTGGATAGTTGGTCAGCAGAATGAGTGCATGGTTTCAGTTTTTGGATAAGGGTGAGAATAAATGCTGTTGGGACAGGTTGGAAGAGAAATGGAGCTGGTGGGTTAGAGTCAGAATTAGATATAGTTACGTTTTGAGGAGAGAGCTGACTGGCAAGAGTTTGAATTGCTTTGGTGAAAAAGGTATTAAAGGCATTAGCAGTTTGTTTAGGATTGTCCTTGTCAGTGCCTTGAGGGTCAGGTGTGATAGATTGACCAGGATGTAATAATTGATTAATACTTGACCAGAACTTTTGTGGTTTATTGTGGTGGGTCTGCTGAGATTGTAAGTAATAGTTTTTTTTATCAGACAGTATAGCTTTTTTTGTTTCATTTCTCAGTTGTTTGTAGTTTTGGAGGTCAACAGGGTTTTTAGTTAAGCATGATTTATTCCAGTATTTATTTCTGAGATGGATTTTTTGCTTGGTTTCCTTAGTAAGACATGGAGCAGATTTAGTTCTTATCCTGATAGAGTGGGTAGGAGCATGTTGGTTGAGTATGGCTTGGACATTAGCATTAAAGTAATCAACAGCTTCATCAAGAGAAAGGTGTTTTAAGGGGGACCAAATACATGCTGTAAGTTCACTTAGGAATAGATCCAAATTGAAGTTTTTCTTGGTTCTAATTGCCCTAAATATGGGTTGAATGGGGGGATTGGTTTTGAGCCTGATAATGTAGGTTAGTGAGTGGTCGCTTATGTCGTCAGGGAGGGTTCCAGAGTCATAAGTCTGGGGTTGATTATTAATGAGTATCCAATCTAAGGTCCTTTCTTTCTTATTAGTCTTGTCTATGCACGATAGTCTGCAACATACCCTTAGTCAGGGAATTGAGGTTAGACACAAAAATGGATGTAGCCATGTACCGATAGCACTCAACGCACACACACTGCCAGTGTAATATCTCACAAAGGACCTGTGTGGTGGACAGACAAGACATGATAGGCATAGCTCTGGCCAGCAAAAGGACAGGCCCACAGTTGTGAGCTATGCAGACAGACTACATTCCAAGGTAAACCACACACACACCCCCTGTAACACCAGTATACAAAGCATAACACAACTCTACTCGCAGTCTGTTTGTAGTTCCTGATCTTCCTACGAACATGTGGCTGCCCTGAGTATGCCGGTTCTCCTCTAAGAGGTACTGCTATCTGCTGTTGGTAACACTGACAGCCACAAACAGGAAGTATGTCCATCACACAGGAGATGTAAAGAGACCACGCCCACAGGATGTAGGGAATTATAGTGGGTGGTTGCCATGACAAATCATATATCTATCTATCTATATATATATATATATATATATATATATATATATATATATATATATATAGCTACCTGGATAGTTGTATGTACATATATTTCCACCATATGTCCTGGACATGGAGTGCAGCCCTACCCCAGCCCCTATAGTCCCAATATGTCAGGTATGTATAGCAAGTATACTAGTAGACTATTACTACTGTCGTTGGGATTGTCTTCACTGACATGGTGTGTATGGGAGGTCACATCTGCTTATAACATGTGTGCCATTGGCTACTGACAGACATCCTAAGGACATCATTGTACAGTACCACTGCTAGCACGTAATGTCACTGTGGACTACAGCAGAGATATTGGCCAATATATGTATAAAGTCTGACACACTCTGTGCAGTCCAGAGGTATATACATAAGCCCTTAGTGCAAAACATGTGTACCATGCCTGACAATATGGACGTAGACAGCTATGTAGATGGGTATAACACATAACGAATGGTATACATTTGCCACCATAGGTTATGCATTCACACACCCCAGTCTGGCCTGACACATAATGGCCACTGGTACAGGGGTGCCATGGCCACATACTACCCACTAGATATTAACATACATCTGCACAGCATCCCACTGCTCTGACATACATGACTGTTACATGAGGACTGGCAGCAGTACATCTGGCAAGTATCTGCACATGACAGCTCACTGGGTAAGTACACTAAGCTGCTAGGCATGTAACAATGCACTGTGCAGACTGCAGACAGAATCGTTCAACACTGGCCTACATCTCCTATGGAGGAATGCACATGTACCTGCATATAAAGCAGGCTCAACATGCATATCACAGCACAGGTTAAGATATACCTGTGTGAAAGTGCATAACCACAACCAATGTGAGCACAGCCACAGCCACATATGGTTAGCTAGCATAATATTACAGTATATGGACTATCTGTTCTACACCCTCCTCATATGTGCCACTCACAGACTGAGCCTGCATATACTGGGCTGCTATACAGTTTGGTCTGATGGCTGTCTGTGGTATGGGACATGTGTGTGTATGGCCCTACAAACATGTAGGCCAATAAAGTACCATACAGTGGAGCTGCATATAACATCAGACAGGAGGGGAACTAGAACAATGACATCTACCACAGTCTGTACACAGGCTACAGTACATATTAACAATACTCAGTTGACATTCACCATACGTACACAGGCCTCAGTACTGTACAAACATCCACAGAATCTCCAGCCTATGTCATGAAATATAACCTCTACTGTACATAACATGTGTAGCAGTCGGATATATTACTGTCTTATCAGATATGATGACACTAATTATGGTTTACATCACATATGCACCACTTCATGCATGACATATATACAAAGGTTGACAGAGGTGTGCCTGGAAGCACATAAACAGGGCTGATATTGACATGTTGCTGTGATAACTGCATATATTTACTGTTGTAATAGGATTTGTTGAAACATATGCCCTATGTATGATGTCAGTGACTATCACGGCTTTCACCATCTACAGACTGCAATCCTCACACTACCTTCTGCAGTCCACAGATAGATGCTCTGTGGGTAACACATGAAACCAAAGGCACAGCATTGCCCAGTCTGCAGATGACCCTGCAGATCGGGATTCCTCATAAACATGGAACTGACATGGCAGGTATTGAGACATGTACAACAGCCATATTCACACAAACACCGTTAAACCAACATTACTCCAAATGCAGTATAGCAGCACTTACAGTCTGTAGTCAGGTCAGGCACATCCCCCTCCTGTTTGTTGCTCTCTTTCCACAGTGTTTGTTGTTAGAGGTAAACCCCAATCCATCTGAGATGCTGTTTGCCAAATAACAGATTTAGTTCCTGCTCACAGTGGATGAAAAGGCCCAACACCACCATGATGTTCCTAGATAATGGAGTGTGTTTCCATGCAATTGGTTATGGGAATGTTACTACAGCTGTTTCACATGCCATCAGCTAGGGGAGGGCT
Source organism: Protopterus annectens (assembly GCF_019279795.1). NCBI lineage: Eukaryota > Metazoa > Chordata > Ceratodontiformes > Protopteridae > Protopterus > Protopterus annectens. The sequence goes on from NC_056735.1 coordinate 1,042,464,185, forward strand.
GCAATTCATGCAGTGGCCATTAGCTTATCATGAGCATCACTTAAAATACACATGCTGCTGCTAACCAAAGCAGGTGTAGGTCTCTACATCCACCAGAGAGGGGGTGGGAGAGGCATACAGAGGCAAAGACATGTCAGGGAGGGGTGGGACAGTAAAACTGAAGCATGTTTGTGTCACACACCTATCAGCACTGGGTATCAAACCCCTGATAACTATGTAGTGCTATCACAGTTCGATGCAGTTACTGGATGTGCCACATGGGTTACCTGTTGCGGAGCACTCAGAATGTATATGTGATGGTGAATGACATCTGCAACAGGGATACAGTAGCTAAATGGTAGGTGATGTACACATGCCTGTCTGCATTAACAGGTGTGGGTGTCAACACAGCCACACTCTCACAGGGGCACACACACAGACTGACACACATGGCAGGGCCAGGAGTAAAACTCATCAGTAGTGGGATTTCCACAACACATCACTGTGCAGGTATCACATGCACCACACAGGTCATACAGGGGTTGTATGGGCAGAGGGTATGGGGAGGTGTCTGATATCCCACAGCATGCTGCAGTATGCCTATGGGGCTGTAGGGCGTGTGGATGTGAAAATATACACCATACAACACACACACAAACACACAGGGTGCCAGTACTGACATGCATGGGTGTATGTCTGCACGGGTGTGCGGAGTTCGACTGTGCCAGATGGCTGTACAAGGCTAGGCGATGGGTGTACCTTGGCATCAGGCCACATGATGATGGTCTGCAAAGTGGTTCAGGGCTGTAGTATCAGCATTTGCCCACACAAGTGGGTATTGTATCCCCCATCCAGTCACCTGGGTGACTATTGTGTGTGGTCAATGCTGTGCATCGCTTGCCATGTATATGTTCCTTAGTCCATGATATGGACAATGTCTGGGATGTGCACACCTCCCACATGCATGTACAGTGACATGTGGAACTGTACCTGGGGTGTCTGGCCTATGTTGTGAACTCAGATTAACATCGGATGTGCCAGTATTGCCCACCTGTGGTGGGAACTTGTAATGGCCAGCAGGTTTATCCTGCACCTACATTGAATGCATGCTAACAGCATTCCCTGGTGTCGGTGGCATCTGTCCATACAGGGCATGTTGTCAGGCATGGTATGCCCATTGTGGGTCACATGTGATGGCAACACAGGTGGTGCAGGTGTCCATTGGGGAGGTGCACTGTCTGCACGTATGTGCATAATGGACAGATGGACAGGGTGACATGCCCTCTGTAGCCCACTACTATCACTCCATAGTTACTATCAGTTGCCAATATGCAGTGTACTACTCACATATTGGCTGTTGCCAAGACATGTGTGTGTGTGTGTATGAGACATGGGTTGAAAGTGTGCTCTGGGTAATACTGGGGTTGGTAACTGTGATTGCCTGGCCTTGATGTCACATGTATGGGTATGACTTTGCACCCCAGCCTCTCCACCATTTCACATATGTTATCCCTGTATGGTGGACATTGTGATATATAGTAGGGCCGCCATATAAGAAATATGCAAAACCCGCTCAACATTTGCCAAAGGTGTCACACACTCATAACCACCTCTACACAGGATACAAGTTACAAATTCACACACACACACACACACACACACACACACACACACACACACACACACACACACACACACACACACACACACACACACCACACACACACGCACACACACATATATACATGCACGCACGCACACGCATGCACACACACACATGCACACACACACCTGTCATGTCTGGGAATAAAACCCCTATCTAACAAGTTTATTACACTACACCACTACACAGTTATAGTACACGCCATGGACATTACTGGAGTACTCCTTTCCCAAAGGTGTATTTCACAATGACTGACATCAGCAGGATTGCCAAAGTAGGGCATATGAAATGTACTGTGTGTGACTAGCCTAAAATGCATTGCTCCATACACAGACAGTGACACACACAAAACATCCAGAACTGCCATAGGTGGGGATGGATCCCTACCACAGTTCTAATTCATACTACAGCAGTACACAGTTACAGGACACACTACAGAGATTACTGGGCTACAACCTTCCCAGAGGTTTATTTCTAGGCGGGTGACATCAGCAGTCTTGCCAAAGGTGGGTATATACATTGTAAGGAGTGTGAGTACCCTAAAAAGCATTGCTCTCTACACAGTCAGAGACAGAAAGACATGCACACAAATGCACACACACAGTTGGCAAGTCTGGGGTTTGAACTCCTACCTAACTACTTTATCACACTACAGAAGTACACAGTTAAAGGATGTGCTATGGCGATTGCTGGGCTACAACCTTCCCAGAGGTGTATTTCTAGGTGGGTGACATCAGTAGCCTTGCCAAAGTTCAGTATATGAATTGTAAGGAGTGTGAGTAGCCTAAAAGGCATTGTTCTCTACACAGTCAGAGACAGACAGACACACACACATACACACACACACACACACACACAGACACACACACACACACACAGACACACACACACACACACACACACACACACACACACACACACACACACACACACACACACACACACACACACACAGTTGCCACGTCTGAGGTTAGAACTCCTACCTAACTAGTTTATCACACTACAGGAGTACACAGTTTGGGACATGCCACAGAGATTACTGGGCTACAACTCTCCCAAAGGTGTATTTCACATTGGATGACCTCAGCAGGCTTGTCATAGTAGCACTATGAGGAGGGCGGCATGTGCATGGGCCATAACCCATTCATCTAGGGGTGACACACCACATGCAGCCACACTCGGGGTCATATTTTACAGGTACATGTATACAGCTACTAGAGGACTACTTCCTTGTACAGTCATGTTGCACAGCTGGCACGTGCACCACATTGTCTGTGGTGCTGACAGGTAATGGTCACTAGTATCTGCACCTCATGTGTTTTGGGCCCTTTGGCTGTGTGCTGGGTGGGACAGGCCTGGATGGCTTCTTATCACGGTCACCCTCTTCCACACATCTGTGTCCATCTACCTTAGGCTTATTATAGGGTGTTGGCCTTACATATATGTCTTTATTTGTATCCACTGTATGTGCAAGGCATGTGTGGTGCATACTGACAAGTGTCTGCACTAACAACTGCAACTGCCAGATATGTCTGGTCCACTGGTGTTTGCAAACATGGCCTTCATGTGTTTAAGTGTGTGAACATGCCCAGTAGGGCTGTCTGTATTGCATGTGTGGATCAAGTCCAGGTAGTTTGTACTGCAGTGCTGACCTTTGAGTTGTACACCGACAGGTAGCATGCTGTGTCTGCAGGGCATCCATCGATCATTTGGCATTGACTGTTGCTACATTTCAGCATAGCAGGGGGGAGACACCTGACCATTTCTAAATTTCTACACAGGATTGGGGGGGCACACCTGACTGTTACTATATTTCTATGTAGGATGGGGGGAGGGCACACCTGACTATTTCTACACAGAAGTGGGGGGACACACCTGTCTGTTACTATATGTCTACGTAGGATGGGGAGGCACACCTGACACTTGTACACATTTGCTAGGACTGTACTGGTATGTCTGGTACTCAATTTCAGTCTGTAGCTTTACCTATTGTGCTGGCCAGAGGCATACCAGTGTACTACAGTTCTTAGCTTTTCATTACCTACATATTAGTTTCTGACTATCTAGCCTTCACAACTGACATCCCACTGCCTGGCCTGCTGTAGTCTGTCTGTGTAGGTCTGGGGGGGAGGTTACCCATAGCCCTCATTCAGAGGCCATAGTACAGCATTTGTTTGTGTTTGTCTACACCTGTCCTGCTGGCTGTGACTGTTGTTAGGTATGTGACCCCCCTCCTGACTGGCATGTGTAAGTCACTTACCTTGTGGATGCCCCAGTATTGAGGGTGCTGTTGCAGGGCTGCCTATGTTGGATGCACATAGTACACTCTATACACATGTTTAGGCACAGGTAGTTTAATGTTTGGCATTACTTTTACTGTATGTGAGAGTCAAAGAGAGGTGTTATTTCCTGGGTCCCTCCTGTGTCAGTGTATGTGCTATGCCTTGCCTCTTTGCCAGGGCCAAGGCATACAGGGCATTTCTCCTTCTGCCTACTGGGGCAGGCTCAGGTTGTTCCTCCTCCGAGTCACTCTGTGCCTGTGCAGGCCTTGCCAATGGTGGGGGGCTGTGTGGTCTTGCCCCATGCTGTTCCTGCTGCAGCTGTTTCCACAGGATCATATTGTGTAGCATGGCACATACAAGGACAATTTGGGTACATGTAGTTGGTGAGTACAGCAAGGCTCCAAAGGATGTGTCCAGGCACCATAACTGTGACTTGAGCATCTCAAACACATGCTCTGTTATGATTCTTGTTTGTGCGTGTGCCTCATTATGGAGTTCTTGTTCAGGTGTGTGTGCATTTCTGATGGGTGTCATCGGCCATGGCTCCAGTGCGTATCCAGCAACCCCCCCACTAGGTGACCATGTGGGATGTCCCCATTGGAAAATCTCTGGTACAGCTGCGTCAGATGTCAGATGTGGGAATCGTGATAGCTTCCAGGGGAGCCAGCACACAGTATTATGCCCTGGGCATCGCACACGACCTGGCAGTTGATAGAGGGGAAGCCCTTGTGATTGATGTAGACCCTACCCTGCTCACCAGGTGGTGCTTTGATGCATATGTGTGTCCAGTCTATTGCACCCACTACTTCAGGGTATTCTGCTATTTGATGGAAGAGATGCGTATTGCTGGCCAATGCCTCATGGGTTATGGGGGATATACATGCTTACCGACATGTGCTGACATGGCATCCAGGAACTGATGGAGTACCCTGGATGCTGATGCCTGTGAAATCCTCATCATATCCCCAGTTGGCCTTTGGAAGGTACCTGTAGCTAGTATTTTTTAGCCTACACATACCTTGGCGTCCACCGGGATGGGTTCCCCTCTGTTAGTTCTGTGTGTGAGGCGTGGCCGGCACAGCTCAACAATTTGCTGTAGGAGGTCTGTGTCCACCCTATAGCGCTCCACTATCTCCAGCTCATGTATCCCTTGGTAGGTTACCCTGGGTCTGTACACTCTTCTCTGTCTCCTCACTGTGGGTTGGTTGACAGCATTCACATCCTTACCACCCTCAGCCTCTTCCAAAAGTTGTATGATAGCTACTGCAGCACCTAACATTTTGCTGTTTTGAGTGTTAAAAGTTCCCCACTTGTTTACACTGGTGGTGTAGAGTGCGGGAAAAAACAGTGGGCTAGGTGTTTGCATAGTTTATAGTAGTGTTCTGGGCTGGGCTGGTCTGCTGCCTGTGTAATTGGCTGGTTCTGCTACATTTCACCTGGCAGCTAAGCCTTGATTACCTTCCTACTGCTGTTTTCCCTTCCCATTGCCCTTCTATTTATGCCCAGGGGAGTGCCGCACCATCAGAGTACTCAGATGTGCACACTGCTGTGATTTCTTGGTTTAGCTTCCTTTTTCTTCCTGTAAAACCTGGTGCGTGGAATGCACACTCGCTTACACTTTGTCAAGAGTGCTAGACAGGTTTAGACACCTCCCCTAGCCTAACTGTGCTACCTAGGAGCAAACCCGAGCCACAGGGCTCCAATCCGCTTACAGTATGCCTGATATACCCATCCATGATGTCAACTACCTCCTAATCTTGCACTCAGCTATTCATACTCTTACACTGTTGGGACCTGCCTCACATGCTGGGGAAAACTGGAATTCACTATCCTTCTCCTCATTTGCATAGGATTGCCTGCTAATCCATAGATGCATGTGTAACACTGAGCCTCCCCCTTCAGAAACCACTATTCACTGGCCAGGTTGTCTTTTGCCTGGCATTGACTTGCATGGAAGAATACTGATTTTAGTTAGAATGCTTGTTTTAGGTTTATTTTCTTATTTTCCCACCGATCCCGTTTGCGCACCTCTGCCCTATGCTTAAACAGCCGACATCAGCAGAAATAAAATAAATGTTTAATTTTTTACTTTTTGTCTTGTTTGCAATGCTAATGGCCTTATACTTGGCCATTGGCATGCTTCCTCAATGATATGCAGCCTTTATTTGGAGCTGTCATGCCTCAGTTTTGGATTTTGTAGAACTGTCCTCTGTTACTAACCTAGTACATTTCTGCAGATTACACTAGTCCTGCACGGCCTGATTCCAGCTTCCTGGATAGCAGATTTACCTCATTTGCATGGTTTTCACCTGCAAATGGGGGTAATTTACATACAGGGGCTGGGAACGTGCAGGACTAGTACAAGAGCGCTCATGCACATCAAACGGGCACGTACGTGAATTGCTCGGCCGCCATATTGCTAACATTACCTCTTACACTAATCATGGATTCATGCACGGCTTGTAGAATCCGGGGGACTGTCATTACAAAACATGGCTAAAACCGCACATAAAAGATTCTGAAATTCTATCTCCTGACTGCAGTATAACTTGATGTGACAGACTACACAAAAAGGGTAAGTGTTGCAATTGCATATAATAACTAACTTTCTCACCCCTCAAAACTAACATACCAGCCTTCCAAAATACAGAATTTCTTATCACACTTCATGATGTTAATAAACAAAAGAAGCTATGCATAGTTGCCCTATATAAACCACCAGGTAATAATTAGAAGAAATTTGTTACTGGATAACTGCAACTTTTACTACTGAAACCTTTATCTTAGAAGACATTGACATTGACTGATTATCTGAACATCTAACACCCCAACTGCTGGTCTTAAATTGAAATTAGTTTAAATAGCTAATCTCTTCTCCTACTTGATTCAACAAATGAATTCTAAAAACTCTATCCTTGACTGGATACTTGTCTCCTACCCCCACCAAGTATGCCATCTCTTGGGTACTACCAGATTATTTTGGTGATCATCATCCTATAATCGCTAATAAAGAAATCACCCACCAGATAAAAACACATCAATATAGAACTACCCAAAAATCTATTTTCATCTTAATGCACTCAGCAATTTAATAAAATCCATTAACAGGTTTCTGCTCAAAATCCTAACCCTAGATGAAGCCATCAAGAAATTCAACAATATATTGATAAATAGTTCAAATATCCTTGCCCCTACCAGAAATAATAGAGTAAAAATTATTCAACCCCCCCCTGCTGTCTCATTCATCTATAATTCTCATGCAAAAATGTGGCAAAGCATGGAAACAATGGCATGGAGATAAAACCTCTCCAACCTTACATCTATTCTAAGAGCTGCAAAACCTCACTAAGAAGGAAACTCACCTAGACTAAAAAGATAATCAGATAACCACAAAAAAAATAAATAAATAACGAAATTCTGGAGCTCGGTTAAAAATGTCTTCAACCTGGCTCTCCTTCCTCACTAAATTCCTATCTGAACTTATTCCTATCAGTAACAGCTACCAAATTTAATACTTTCTTTATTGACATCACCTCTCTTACCTCCAGCTTTTCCCAACTATGTTATCAACCTCAAAACTCTATTAGCTCTAACATCCCTTCCTTTAATGTCCAACTTGCCTTCACATCATATGTTAGAAAGCTGCTTAAGAAACTGAAACTTTGTTCTTCTGCTGATCTACCAACTGAGTACCTTAAGCTCACTGCAGACTCTATTGCATACCTAGTCTCAATTCCCATCTACAAATCTATTCAAGACTCGCACATCCCTGCACTGGTGAAAAAAAAATTATTTATTATTCCCTTTGATACCGGAGGTAGCTCTTCTGCAATCCTTAACTTTTGGCTAACTGCCATATTGTGTGTCATTTCTAAGATCCTGGAAAAGTGTGCTCATAAGCAACTCCTTCAGTATCTCTTGCAAAATGAACTGCTAACCCTAAATACAACATGGTTTCTGACCAGGCCATAGCACGTCTTAAGCTCTCCTCACTTTCCTGACACCATTAATAAGGCTAGATACCAAGGAAAGTTTATCTCTTCCATTTTTATAGATCTCTCAAAAGCCCTTGACACCATGGCACATAAGAAACTTTGGACTTAAAGTGCTCTCCAGCTCTTCTGTGGTTCTCTATTTCCTTATCTGAAAGATATGAATATGTCATATGGCTCTCTACTCTCTCTCTCTCTCTCTCCCCCCCTATCCTTTTCTCCTAGTTAAAACAGGTGTTCCTTAAGGGTCTATTCTCGGTCCACTGCTTTTTAACATTGTCATCAATAACCTATAAACCTCTCTCAGCATACTTGCATTATTCAATGTGTGGATGACTCAACACTCATCTGCTCATCTGACAGCCCACTACAATCCATAGTACAAGATGCCTTCAACTCAGTTGGACTGTGGCTGCATCAAAACTAAGTTTTACTTAGTCCCAAAATGACATAACTACTACTATATTTCCAAAGTCCCATGCTGATGCTAGAAGTAACTTCCACATTTCCTGTCTAAACAATACAGCTTTTAAAGTAGTTACCCATATGAAATTGCTTGGAGTCACCTTAGATGACAACTTAAAGACTGAATTTCAAATACAAAACTGCATAAAAAATTATCAAAACCTACTCTATATAGTAGAATCGCCCTAGCTAACTGTTATACTTCTCTTGTTATACAGTCTTCTCTATGGCTCACCTATTTTGACCAGCTTCCAGATGTTTCTTAAATTACAACTGGAGCAATGCTATAATAAGATAACAAGATTTGCAGCTAATTTTCTACACAGAGCCTATCATTACCCTGCATTATGTGCTCTCAGCTGACTGGAACCCCAACATCAACTAGCTCAGACGCAACTTCTTCTAATCCATAAAATACTATATAACCCCTTGACCTGACCTTCAGTCTCCTCAGTACTTCATCCCTATCCCCCAAATAGCTCTCTGCACTCTCAAGACAAAAAAACCTGCTTGAAATGTGTAAACCAAAAAAAATACCAGATAAAGGTTACACTCATACTGCTTATCCAAACTATGGAACTCTATCCCAAATGCAAGCAGAATCATATAAAGCCTCCCTGTATTTAACTCTTGGCTGTGCCCATGCACCTCTCCTGTATGATCTACATAAGAAGTACTTTACATTTTTACTAACCTTTCATCATGCTATCTATCTAGTCCCTTTTAACACTTGCCCACTTCTCATTCTTAGGATGGGACTTGTATCATCTTTTTTTTAATTATTTCCTAACAGTAGATTATGCTTTGAATATTTTTGTATATACTGATTATCATATTTAATTGTACTTTTTTTTTATTATTACATCATTGCTGCCTCCTCATGCTTTATTGTATCCTATGTATTCCACAATCAAATTGTATGTATTTTAGGTACATCTATATTAATGTTTATTTAATATTATTTAACTCTCTGGAGATTTTCTTCCCAGATCTCCACTGAAAATGAATATTTATTACCCAGTCAGACTTCCCTGCATAGCCACATATCTGCAAAACAAACAGCACCAGAATTACCCATTCTAAAGCCTTAAACCTTGCCTGTGATATAAATATGACCTGCTGGAGAGATGGGTATGTATCCCGCAGACCATCCTTTCTCTGGATCAGGCTTCCCATCCATATGAAGCAGAATTCCTCCCTAACCCAATTCACATGTAGTTTGGACAATTGAGTGGGGAACAGGAAATTCATCCCTGGTTTGTCAGCTATGTCTCTAATGGACACAGGCGGCCTGTAAATGGTTCATCTCCCAGGCCACTGCCTGTAAATGCATCATCTCCCAAGCCCCTGCTTACACTTATCGAGGATACCAGAAGTTGTCAGAGGTTTGGAATCCTTGGCTAGGCTTAAAAAGGCCCTTATGGTTGTTAACATATTAAACACATTTGAACCCATGAACTCATGGATCCCTATGTTGGATGTTGGATCCCAAAGTCAGATTAGCCTCGGGTGTTAAAACAGCTGTTCTAGCCTTGATTCAGATATTTAGCTGCTGGAATAGCTGTTTGAGGTCTGAGCCAGATTTTTTCCATTGGCTTCTAATTCTCTTGTATTCTCCTTCTAGCCTGTTTTAGTTGTAATAACAGCTGTTGGAGACCTGTGTCAGATTTTTATATAAAACCTGCTGCTCATTTGACGATAAACTTATATACTGATTTATCTGTTATAACAGCCAATATATCATTGACTCTGATTTTTACATTATTAATATTCTTTCTCTTGTATTTCACCTGTGGCTTCTGAAATAACTTCAGTAACAACAAATGAGACATTCTCTGCAGCCTTATTAAAAAGATAAGTATTTTTGTCAGTGTCAATCATCACAGTGAAAGATATTGTTCACCTAAGTGAAGTTTACATTTAAAAAATAAAAACATCCTCTTCTGTTGTAGACTTCACTACTCCTTCTATGCATTGAGGGGAGATATGGCCTTAGCACATATTTGACTAAATTATGTCTGGGAACAACAAAACGTGGAGACAAGTGAAAACCTTTCATTTCAGCAGTCGTCTGTGAAAATTATTTAATTTCATTGACAAAAGACATTTTTAGTCAGACAAAATCAGGAAGTCAATCTTTGGCCTCATTATTCATGATTAGTCATACAATTAATCAGTTATCAATTAGGAGGATGCTTGCTCTTCATGACAATACTTACTCTGAGAGATCTTTATGCTCTATTTGATTGCTGCCTTCATGGAGGTAGGTATCTGTCACTTAGGGCCTCTACAAAAATCTTTGCACTTAGCTAAATATTTTAGGCTATAATTTAGTTAATATTTATTTTACATTTGTTGACCGGGATGGTCTAACTGGATGCATGTCCATTTTCAGTAGAGTCCCGGTGAGATAAGCTCCAGGACATTACATTAGTACTACTATTCAGGTAAAGGTTATTATACAGATACAAACTTAAAGTTTCAACAGTTCAAAAATGTACACAGTTTAAACATAAATTTAGGTAACAAGTTATCGTACAGATACATAAAGTTTCAGCAATTACAAAAAAAAAACAACTTGCACAGTTTGTACAGAATGTGTTGGAAGCATTAGATGAGATATGTTACACTCTATCTAAAAAAGACTTGGCATTACAAGTTAAATTAGCTGTAAAGGGTAAGATATGTCTTTGTAAAGGATAGGTAATAGGTGGATACTGACAAAAGTCAGAGCAGCTATAAGGTCTGTAGCAAGAGCGAGAAGGGAGCCAGATAGGATTAGTCTGAATTTGTACAGAAACATAACCAATGGGTATTAAGATAGAGTTTCAGATTGTGCATAAAAAGTGTAAAAGAAGACAGTGATGTAAGTTCGTAAGGGAGTTGGTTCCAGTTTTTTTCCCACTGCATTAGAGAACAAGGCATCTCCTGCCATGTCTTTAGATTTACATGTTGATACAAGTAGTTTATTAGATGATCTTAATGTTTTGAGGTTTTCATATTGGGTAATGAGGCTGGAAAGAATTGGGGTACTTATGGGTTGGTAGAGGGTCTTGTGGGCAATGGTGAGTTGGTTATAGTGAATCTGATTCTGGAGCTCTAGCCAACCTAATTGTTTCAGGTTATAACAGTGATGGTTTCTGAAAGGAGAAGCTGTGACAAATCTGGCAATGTTGTTATATGAGTTGGTCAGCTTGTTCAGGTTATATTTTGACAGGTTTGAATATATGGAAGAAGCATAGAGAAGTGTGGAGATAAGGTGGGAGTGGGCAATAGTGGTTCTAGCTAGTGGGGAGAGAAAGGGTTTAATCCTATAAAGAGATCCTAGTTTCTTGTTAACAGTTTTTATGGTATTGTTGATGTGGGTATCAAAGTTCAGGTTGTTATTAATAGTCACCCCTAAAAGTTTAGTTGTTGGATCAGAAGATATGAGAATGCCATTGTTGGATGAGATTGAGAAATTGAGTGGGAGTGACTTCCTGGTAGGAGTAAAGAGCAAGAGTTTGTTTTTTTTGGGGGGGTTCAAGAGGAGGCAGTGTTGTAAAAAACAGTTCTCTGTTAGACTAAACATTTTTTGGGTTAGAGTCTGTAGTTGGGATTGAGATGTAGCTGAGCAGATTATTGTCAAATCATCTGCATATTGTATGCATTTAGCTTGGGAAATAGCTCGGTTTAGGTCATTGATAAATATTGAGAAATGGAGGGGGCCTAATATGGAGTCCTGGGGAACACCTAAGGTAACAGGGAGATGGGATGTTAGGTTGTTGTCCCATAGGACAGCCTGTTGTCTGTTGTCTAAGTAGGACTGGAACAATTTAGTAGCCATTGTATCAAGAGAAAATGATTTTAGTATATTAATAAGTAGATCGTGGTTGACCATGTCAAACGCTTTGGAAAGGTCGATGAAAAGTGCTGAAGAGAGAACATTGTTATTATGGTTAGAATTGATGCAGTCAGTGAAGGATAAGAGAGCAGTAGTTGTGCTATGGAAGGGTCTGAAGCCATGCTGACACTTAGCCAGAAGATTATTCTGAAGTAGATGGTCTAGTAACTGTCTATGGATGCACGTTTCCATTATTTTTGCCAAGGGGGAGAGTAGTGCTATGGGAAAGTAGTTAGAATATTCTATGGAATTTCCACCCTTGGGTAGGGGAATAATGTGGGAGATTTTCCAGATGGCTGGAATGGTGCTTTCTTGTATGGTTCTATTTATCAACAGTGATATAGGATATGCTATGGCTTTGGCTGCTTTTTAGAGATATTCAGCAGGTAGCTGGTCAGCTGATGGGGTAGATGGTTTTAGCTTGTGTAAAAAGTTGCAGATGAGGGAATGGTTGCAAGTGGAGTATTGGAAAAGAGTTATCAGTAAAGGTTGGCAGAGCAGAGCCATCAGCTGTAAGTTGATTAGCTAGTGATTGGATGGTTTCTGTGAAGTAGGTATTAAAAGCATTTGCAGTTTGCTGTGGATTGTCAGGATTTGCCCCAATAGGGGGAGGTGTAGTGGATTGGCCTGGATGAAGTAAGCTGTTTATGCTGAACCAGAACTTTTGTGGATTATTGTGGTCAGTTTGCTGGAGACGTCAGTAAAAGTTTTTTTTTATCTTCAAGTATAGCTTTTTTTGTCTCATTTCTTATTTTTCTGAACTTTTGTTGGTCTGTGGGGTTTTTTGTTGATCTCCACCTTCCCCAGACTATATTTCTATGCTGTATTTTTTTTCGGGTTTCATTAGTAAGCCATGGGGCAGGTTTAGATTTAATTTTGATAGATCTCTTTGATGCATGGTAGTCAAGAATTGTTAAGAATTTTAGGTTAAAGTAGTTAACATCCTCATCAAGTGGGAGATGTTTTATGGGTGATTAATCACATGCTTTTAGTTCAGTTTGGAAGTGATCTGGGTTAATTTTTTTTTTGCTTCTTATTGTTCTATATATGGTAGGGTTGGGAATGCTAGACTTTTGCCTGATTATGAAAGTGAGAGAATGATCACTTAGATCATCTGGGAGGGCTCCTACTTTGTAGAGTTGTTGGTGATTATTAATGAGAATCCAGTCTAGGATGGATTCTTTATTATTGGGTTTATTTATTCTGGTTGGGGAGTGGATTGTTTGTGAGAAGCCATGAAGGTTAATATGGGAAGTTGGCGTTTCAGTAGAGCAGCACTTCCAGTCAATATTAAAGTCACCTAGAATTATTGTCTCTTGGGGATTTTTGAAGAGATCTCAGCAAGGATATCTTCCAGGATGCTGGTATTGTTACCAGGGGGCATGTAGATACAAACTATTTTTAGCGATTTGTTGGAATTAATCTGTATTTTAGTGCCAATCATTTCTACATTGCTTTCCAGGGGGGGTTTGAGGTTTAGTATTGAAACTTGTAGCCCTTCTCTATAGAGAATAGCTACTCCCCCTCCTTTTTTTGCTTTGCAGTCTTATCTTAAGATGTTGTATCCTGGTGGAATGATTTCAATATCCTGAGTAGTGTGTTTTAGCCAAGTTTCTGTTAAGCAAAGGATATCAAAGGAATGAAAATCCAGGACAGCATGAAGATGGGCAATTTTATTATTTATGCTGTGAATGTTTAGGTGGGTGATAAAGAGGGAGTTGAGAGATTTAGATGGGATAGTAGGTGAGGTGGGAATATGGATTTGTGGCTCTGCGGTTACTTTAAGTCCTGGTCCAGGGTTAGGATGGATGTCTCCATCTATTAAGGAGATGTGCAAAAGAATGTTTAAGGGATGATGAAATTTACTGTAGTGGTTGAGAGGTTTTTGGGGTTTTAGGTAGTTATATTTGATGTAGGTCAATCTGTGATATTTTGGAGGTAAATAGCTAGGTTGAGATGTTATATTTATGTGCTCGGGGGAGTTAGTTTGAGGTATAATACTTGTTTGCTTTTTAGGAATATTTAGCTGTAAATAGTTTGGCTGCTCGTAGGAGGCTATTAAGTAGGCTGCTGCTAGGGATGGTAGGAGTAAAAGAAAGATTAGAAGCTTTAGTTGAACTTGGGAAGTAAATGTATACATTTTAATTGATGAGCTTTACTGATATTATTTGGTGGGAAAAGTTATACTGGGGTGGTTAAAGAGAGTGGAGTAATTTGTTAAATAGGTTAATAAGGAGGTAGATGTGATTGGTTTGTAGAGGGAGAGGGTGTGGTTTAGATGTATAAGTTTAGGAGCACTGGGGGCAGGTGGGATATGGGGGCAGGGTAGGGGAGCAGAGTGAGCCCACAGGGCAAACGGAGCAAGTAGAGAACAGAGAGGTAAGGATCAGGAAAAAGAACAATCAGTTGGAGTAGGCTGCAGTAGGTAAGTAACCCTGAATAATGGAGTGAAGTTAACGAAAGATGATTAGGCTTCTAGGTGGGTGTTGAAGGTTCACCCCAAGTAAAGAAGATGTTATGGGCTATACTTTAAGATCAAGCATAAGGACTCAGAAAGGAAATAAGATAGTAAGGGTGTATTACAGACTAGGAAAAGGCTTCTAAGTCCTGAAGGACAAGACTGCCACCTAGTGGACAAAGTTAATATTGTAAATTGGGGAAAAGTGGGAGTTTGTGTACAGATTCAGATGAAAGAGTAGTAGTTCAGGTGGCTTTTATGTGGAGGGGAACAAAGAGATATATAGGTTCCAGAGTGGAGAGGGGGTGAAGCTGCTGGCTTTCCTGGCTAGCGCTCTTAGAGCCACCAAAATAGAATATTAAATTATAAGCTATACTGGCAGTGATATTGTAGACACATATTTTCTTACTCCCTTTTCTTGTGATAATACAGGGAATAGGTGGCTCAAAGATGAGACTGGAGGGAGTTTAGACAGGGTCCTTGTTCTTCAGGTAGTTAAAATCTGCTTCTTAGCGCAAGTATAACCAGGTTGGAGAGCTGGGTTTGTTGTAGGAGATAGAGAGAAAAAGAGAAAGAAAGTAGTAGAAACAAGTAGTTTAGTACTATAACATAGGCAGTGTAATTAAACAGTATGTAACATAGCAGAAAACCATTTATAATTGAACAACAATGAAATCTTGGCTAAGCAGATACATAAGTTAATTATTGAGATGTAAAACACCTTATAAGTCAACCCAGTCAATATTCTGGATAGCCTAAAACAAAATATATCAGCAAATGAAGGAATCAGCTTATAATATGTGCAGGGCTAGGAACAAGACTATAGATAGCATAAGGGTATAAATTCAGTTGGGTAACATTAAATTGCTGTGAAAGTTTTCAACTTTGTGTGTTATAAAAAAAGTACAGTTTACATGTCATAGAAACAGCTCATTTGGATGCTAATACAGGTAGTACACAGTATTTAAAATCCTAGTTTCAGTGTGTGAGCATGAGCCTTTTTAACACGAGACAGGTAAGTCAAGATGTGCAATTGACCCCAAAGAGTGAAATCTGCCAAACAGTTACAAAGTATACAGCAGCCTCATACTTTAAGCACTAACCTTAGGTTGACATAAAAGTTGAGCAGACACACTAGTAAAAAACAGACACTGTGGACCAAGTTAATAAGTGATAGTGATGTGCATATGTTAGACTTGAGTGGTGTAGATATTCCACAAACTAGCACTCAAATGAGACATCTGTTTTAAGGTAGTATAGCTTGTACATCACTGTATTAGATATATAAATTCCCCAGTAAAGAGTATTATGCTTAAAGTAGGTAGGTAGGTCTTATGGAACACAAGTTGGTACACTCAGGGCACGCAGCATTCACTCTACAGGAGCTGTTGGTTTAGAAATATGTCAAGCCAACATTTCAATATAAAGTTAAGTATTTCGTCTTTATAGAATATAAGTAGCTTAGTTTTTAAGCTGTTTTAGCACTAACATATACAGCCCATTTTCTGATTAAAAAATTTAGAGATAGCCTATAAAAGCTAGGTTCTACTACTTGTGGAAAATAACTTAGTTAAGTGTGGAGTAGCTCATACACCTCTTCTCCTTGTTGACTTAAATAGAGGTAGCTAAATGCGCCAGCATGTGGGTAGTACTAGCTCAAAGACAGCTTTTAGGTACTTCGTGTTTTTATCAGTTATATTTTAAAATTAAATAGGTTGGTAGTGGTGCCAACATACGCACATACACCTGTAGCCTTTATTGAATATTTTAGAGGCAGCCCAGTGTTTTTTTTTTATTTCACATGGGTATCACTATTCATATGAAGCTGTGAAAAAAGTTCGTGGAGGTTAGTTCAACTTCTTCAAAAAGAAGAATGGCAAAAGTAGAGTAAATGTACAGTAAGGTGCTTTTTAAATCAGGTTGATACAAATAGGGTATCATAAGATTCGTAAAAGAAGTACTAATAATAAAAATAACAGTTGAGGCTAAATAACAGCGGTTTAATTCCAAGGCGTTCCTTAAGGTAGCACCCTTCCTTAAGGTAGCATCCTTCAAGTTAAATTGTGATGTATAAAGCTCACTCTACGTAAGTGGAAACCCCATAAGGTTATCTTGAAAGTTAGAGCAGCAAAAAGAAGGTCTATTAGCGAGGAGTTTCCAAACTAGGGTTCGTTAAATTAGAGCACCGAGGTTGTGGAATATGTGTTTAGAGCTGTTAAATTCCTTAAGTAGGGGTTGGATGCTATAAACAAGCAGAAATAGAACCAGCCCAATAAATTCACAAATGGTGGAATAAATTTCCTAGGAATATATATCGAATGATGGGCTCATCAACCCACGTCCACGAAAGCAACAATGTTGAATCCTGACATTGTCAAAATACAACTCAACTTCGATCTTGGAACGGGCTTTAACATGGGTCAAGATTCATACTTTGACATGGTCAGATTCCACATTGTCACCATTCGGCCTCCGGACTTCAATTGAAGTGGGTTGACCAAACCCACTTCAACCTTACCATAGAATATATGTGTGTATGTATGTATATATATATATATATATATATATATATATATATATATATATATATATATATATATATATAAACTAAGAACTGAACTTCGTGACAATAAAAGCATTCAAAAAATAGTAAATCACACCAACAACTCTTGTAGAACTTTAGCGCTTTCGTCTTATTTATTATCAAGACTTCTTCAGAAAGACATGTTTCATAAGTATGAGCAACCATTTTCACTTCCTTTATATACATTAGTTCTAGCAGGCCATTTAAATTAACAACAGTTCCTTTCCAATAGTAAAGTGTGAACAAGCAGGGTGCTGTGTGCATTTTCATTAACATTACAATCGCAGTTACATAAGTCAGACAGTAATAGCCTTGTGGTGCCGTGTGCATACTAAAAGGGATTGTGTGCAAAAAGGGATCGTGTGAAAAAAGGGGATTGTGTGCAAAAAGGGACTGTGTGCAAAAAGGGATTGTGTGCAAAAAAAAAAAAAAAAAATTATTAAGGGGGAACCGGGAAGGATGATCATGCTGTGATGATTCTAATATAAATACATTACTTATGAGTCTTTGCCTCCAAAGGTAAGTAAAGAAGAGAACGGAGGAAGATGGAGGAGTAAGGTAGAGAGTCCTAGTATGCTTTGGTATCGGTGTGTGTGTAGAGTAATGCGTGGGTATGCCACCTGATGGGGGAATGGGAGGAATGCGGTGTGGACTTGAGGGGGGGCTGGTAGGGAGCTGCCCATGACAAGGAGCATATGAATGACAGAGTGACCCAGAAGACTGTCAGTGCGGATGGTACCAGCTGTGGGCTGGTTTGGATGGTATCACCCCTTGAATGGCTGCGTGAAATAGTGAGACCGGGAGGTATAGTTGGTGCGGTCAGTGGGGGCAAGCCTGGTGATTGGGAGCATGTGTGTAGGGAGTATGGGCGAGTCAAAGGTCAGAGAGAGAGAGAGAAGAAACACATTATATTCACTTGCACAGTTGTAAATCAATAAATACATTAAATCTACTTGCACAATTCTTCAAACCCTCTTGCACAGTTCTTCAAACCCTATCACATTTCAATCTCTATACCATTTAAGTGCACATTTAATGTTCAGTGTCTCGTTGAGACCTGGATAGACATCAGCTCTCAGTTCTATCTGCCATTTTAATTCCCGGACTTGCAGGAATGTGTCCATGTCCCCTACAAATTCTGTTATTTTTTCCAGCACTGTGAATTTGAATCCTGTGAAGTTTGGGAAAATAGCACTGTGTTTAGCCAAGGCATTCAAACTGTCCTGTTTGTGTATTGCTGCAGTGTGTTCTTTAATACGGCTACTCAGCTTCCTGGTAGTTTTGCCTATATAGAAATTCCCACAGTGTTCGCAGAAAGCACTGTAGACTACATTTTTTGTGTTGCAGTCATAGTGGTCATGTAGACTGAAAGTTCTGTTGCAGTGCAAGAAGGTGACGTTGTTTTTTCGTATGTGTACACAGGCAACACACTTGCCGCAGTCAGACATTCCAGGTTCTGTCGATACTTCACTCTGTGGGGATGGGCTTTTATTTCTCTCGAATGCACCACCAAAAGAAGAGGTTCGTTTGAAACAGAAGTTTGTGGGTGTCCCAAGTAACTTTGTCAGACATTTTTCTCCTCCCAAGATGTCCCAATTGTTGGTGAGGACCCCTCTGATTCCAAACATATCGGTGGAAATTGGAAGGGGGAAACTTGACACCCAGTCCTTTTTGTTCAGTCCGTTCTGTGCCCTTGCTATGAATCCATTTTCCAGGATTGGTGGGTACCTGGAGTGTCTGTGCTGTATGATCTCTTGGAACAGGTTGTCCACTAGATACTCTGGGTATTTTCTTTCTAGGAACAAGTTTCTGAGGTAAAAACCTTCCTTGATGAAAACCTCGTCCCTAAAAATGAGTCTGGATAACCGGATGAATTGTCCTTTTACAATATTCTTTTTCATGAAATGGGGATGCTGGCTGCTGAACTCTAGATAGTTATTCTGGAAAGTGGGCTTGCGGTAGATGTTGGAGTCAAACTGTCCACTTTCTGGGTCTATGGTGAGGTGGATATCCAGGAATTGAGTGGTGGTTCCGATATGTCCTACTGTGAGGGTCAGGAAGTCCAAACTCTGGAAAAGGGTTTCCAGAAAATTGCTCAGAGAAAGACTGTCCCCCTTCCAGACAAAAAAGATGTCATCAATATAACACCTGTACATTATGGTGTTGTTGTACCCGGGCAGTGATTCAACCTTATCCATTTCCCAGGCACTGAGGACTACGTTTGCATATGCTGGGGCCATTTTGGACCCCATGGCTACTCCTTTCTGTTGGTGGTAAATCTTCCCGTCGAATTGAAAGAAGTTATTTCTTAATACTGCTTCTGTTAACCTGCATACAGTATTAATCTTAGTCCTGCTTAGGTTGGAGTGCCTGTTCAGATACTGTCTGGTGAGGGTCAGTCCTTTGGTGTGGGGGATGTTTGTGTAGAGTGCTTCTACATCTAGGGTGACCAGTAAATATTCCCTTCCATCCAGCCTTAGTTTGAAGATATCATTTAGAAAAGCCCAGGAGTCCTTGATGTAGTATTTGCTGTTCTGTACAATGGGGTTAAGGACGTGGTCCACGTATTGTGAAATCTTTTCTGTTTTTGTCCTTCGGTTCGATATCACATGGCGGAAAGGTGGATTTTCAGGGTTCTTGTGAACCTTGGGGATTCCAAAACATTTTCCAAGGCTGGGTGTCATGATCTGCATGAAGTCTTTTTCGTCTTGAGAGATCTCATCCTGAGGTACAGTTCCAACAGTAGGTTGTCAATTGGTTTAAAGTTTTGTTGTACCTGGTTGATGTTGACCTTTTTGTAGAACTGGTTATTCACGAGGGATGCTTCAAGTGTTTGGATATAGCTCTCCTGCTCCATCACTACTATCCCAGATCCCTTGTCAGCCTTCATGATCTGTAGGGATTTGTCCAGACTCAGTTCCTTCCAAGCCTGTCTTTCTTCCCTGTTCAGGTTGTGCCACTTTGCTGAGGGCTTATAAGAATGGAGTTTCCTGATATCCCTTTCGCAGGTACTCACAAAGAGGCTCAGTGTGTTGGAGAGTGCAGGAGTTTACAGGCTCTTCATGGTAAGGGGTCTGTTGTTATCTTCCGAGCTTTCATCATCTTCTCCCTCTTCATATTGTTGTATATCTAATTTTAGTTGTAACTTTCTCAGGTAGCACTTGAGGTCCAGGATAACATCCGCCATGTTGGCTCTCTGCGCCGGGATGAAAGAAAAGCCTTTCTTCAGTACCTTATGATGGCTTTCTGAGAAAACTCGTGTGGTGAGGTTAAAGATGTCACCTACCCCTGCTGGAGACCTGAAGTCAGTGCTATCAGGTGCTGGTATCAGTGAATGGGGAAGGTGATCAGGGTGATCCATCTCAGTAATACCAGTACTGTATGCCGTTCCCGCTCCTTCTTCCCCTGTGATTGTTGTTCTCCCTCCTTCCCTCAATATTGTTGGTGTTGTGGTTCCAGTTTCGTTCATTACCCCCAGGTCTGAACCTGGTATAAGTCCTGGTTCTGGTTGTGAGTCCTGCTGAAGATAAAAAAACATTGTTGTTGCCACTTGTGTTGTTGTTGGAAGACTGGTCGTTCATTGGTGGGGTCTGATAAACCCTTCCTTGATTGATCGCACTGTCCGGTGTCCTGTGGTTTGTATTGTTGTTGTCCTCGTTGTTGTCATAGTGGACATGTTCACTGGTGTCTGGATCTCTCTGTGTTGGCTGATTCTGGAGAGGCATTTCTAGTCTTGGCTGTCCCCTAGAAGGAGTATATACCATCATCTGGGAACTACTCCCTGCTAGTGGGCTGGATGTGATGAGGAGTCTGTCCACCTCTGGTGTGCTGGGTCCATATGTGGGTTCTTGTAATTCTGTCGTAGGCCTTAGTTCGGTTGTAGACAACGGATTGGTTGTGGGATATCTGTCTGGCCTTCTCCGTGTGTGTAAGGAGCGTGTGGGCCTGATCGGGTATGATTTTCCTTCCTCATATTGTTTAATGTCCCTAAGCAATTTGCCTTTCTTGCATTCAATCAGTGTCACCACATGCCTAGTAATTTTGTGTGGTACATTGTCCCACATTTCCGCAAAGTCAATAAATGTGGGATCCTGCAGGATGCATGTTTGCAGATCATCTATTTGAGACTTGTAGGTGGCCATACTCTCAGTATTACTTTGCATGAGTGCTGTGATAGCTGCTAGCCCATAGTCATTATATATTTTGACCAGTTCTTTGTGAAGCTGAGAGTTTGGAGTAATCCTGTTTGGAAATTTGTTACACCTAAGACCCTATGGGACTATATCCAGCTCTAAACACCTTTCCAGATAGAAGTTGTCATGCTCCAAGTTTTTGTAGGTTTTAATCAGTCTCTCGAATCTGGTAATCAGAGACCTGGCACTCTGTGAGACCCCTCTGTTTTGACTGTACTCCAGTTGTGCTGTTGTATTCTGGACCGGGCAACGGAAGGGATTAATTTCCATCTGCGTGAGTATCAGGTCAAGAGCCTGTGTGGTCCTTATTTCTGTCCCAGTTCTGTTGTTAATTGTGGTCCTGGGTCCAGAGTGGTCCAGGGGTTCAGTGTGGTCCCTGGTGATCCTTTCATTTGTAGGTGTTAAAGGTCTGCTGTTTAGGTCCTCAAAGAGATCCTGCGCCAAACAAATTCCTTCCGATAATTTTGTAAGAACTGTTGTTGGATCAATTGGTGTCCTGCTCCTGGTTGCTTCTGTCTTCAGTTGGCTACTACAGCCTGAGTTGGGTGCTATGTTTCCTGCCATACTGTCGCATGGAGTAGAAGACTTACAACTAAAATTAACCGCACTCAAAAAAATTGAACGAAGAGAAGAAATTTTAACTAAGAACTGAACTTCGTGACAATAAAAGCATTCAAAAATTGCTTAGGGACATTAAACAATATGAGGAAGGAAAAGCATACCTGATCAGGCCCACACGCTCCTTACACACACGGAGAAGGCCAGACAGATATCCCACAACCAATCCATTGTCTACAACCGAACTAAGGCCTACGACAGAATTACAAGGACCCACAAATTGACCCAACACACCAGAGGTGGATAGACTCCTCATTACATCCAGCCCACTAGCAGGGAGTGGTTCCCAGATGATGGTACATGCTTCTCCTAGGGGACAGCCAAGACCAGAAATGCCTCTCCAGAATCAGCCAGCACAGAGAGATCCAGACACTAGTGAACGTGACCACTATGACAACAACGAGGACAACAACAATACAAACCACAGGACACCGGACAGTGCGATCAATCAAGGAAGGGTTTATCAGACCCCACCAACGAATGACCAGTCTTCCAACAACAACACAAGTGGCAACAACAATGTTTTTTTATCTTCAGCAGGACTCACAACCAGAACCAGGACTTATACCAGGTTCATACCTGGGGGTAATGAACAAAACTGGAACCACAACACCAACAATATTGAGGGAAGGAGGGGGAACAACAATCACAGGGGAAGAAGGAGCGGGAACGGGATACAGTACTAGTATTACTGAGATGGACCACCCTGATCACCCTCCCCATTCACTGATACCAGCACCTGATAGCACTGACTTCAGGTCTCCAGCAGGGGTAGGTGACATCTTTAACCTCATCACACGAGTTTTCTCAGAAAGCCATCATATGGTACTGAAGAAAGGCTTTTCTTTCATCCCGGCACAGAGAGCCAACATGGCGGATGTTATCCTGGACCTCAAGTGCTACCTGAGAAAGTTACAACTAAAATTAGATATACAACAATATGAAGAGGAAGAAGATGATGAAAGCTCGGAAGATAACAACAGACCCCTTACCATGAAGAGCCTGTACACTCCTGCACTCTCCAACACACTGAGCCTCTTTGCGAGTACCTGCGAAAGGGATATCAGGAAACTCCTTTCTGATAAGCCCTCGGCAAAGTGGCACAACCTGAACAGGGAAGAAAGACAGGCTTGGAAGGAACTGAGTCAGGACAAATCCCTACAGATCATGAAGGCTGACAAGGGATCCGGGATAGTAGTGATGGAGCAGGAGAACTATATCCAAACACTTGAAGCATCCCTCTTGAATAACCAGTTCTACAAAAAGGTCAACATCAACCAGGTACAACAAAACTTTAAACAAATTGACAACCTACTGTTGGAACTGTACCTCAGGGATGAGATCTCTCAAGATGAAAAAGACTTGATGCAGGTCATGACACCCAGCCTTGGGAAATTTTTTGGACTCCCCAATGTTCACAAGAACCCTGAAAATCCACCTTTCTGCCATGTGGTATCGAACCGAAGGACAAAAACAGAAAAGATTTCACAATTTGTGGACCACGTCCTTAACCCCATTGTACAGAACAGCAAATACTACACCAAGGACTCCTGGGCTTTTCTAAATGACATCTTCAAACTAAGGCTGGATGGAGGGGAATATTTACTGGTCACCCTAGATGTAGAAGCACTCTACACAAACATCCCCCACGCCAAAGGACTGACCCTCACCAGACAGTATCTGAACAGGCACTCCAACCTAAGCAGGACTAAGATTAATACTGTATGCAGGTTAACAGAAGCAGTATTAAGAAATAACTTCTTTCAATTCAACGGGAAGTTTTACCACCAACAGAAAGGAGTAGCCATGGGGTCCAAAATGGCCCCAGCATATGCAAACTTAGTCCTCAGTGCCTGGGAAATGGATAAGGTTGAATCACTGCCCGGGTTCAACAACACCATAATGTACAGGCGTTATATTGATGACGTCTTTTTTGTCTGGAAGGGGGACAGACTTACTCTGAGCAATTTTCTGGAATCCTTTTCCAGAGTCTGGACTTCCTGACCCTAACAGTAGGACATATCGGAACCTCCACTCAATTCCTGGATATCCACCTCACTATAGACCCAGAAAGTGGACAGTTTGACTCCAACATCTACCGCAAGCCCACTTTCTGGAATAACTATCTAGAGTTCAGCAGCCAGCATCCCCATTTCATGAAAAAGAGTATTGTAAAAGGACAATTCATCCGGTTATCCAGACTCATTTTTAGGGACGTGGTTTTCATCAAGGAAGGTTTTTACCTCAGAAACTTGTTCCTAGAAAGAAAATACCCAGAGTATCTAGTGGACAACCTGTTCCAAGAGATCATACAGCACAGACACTCCAGGTACCCACCAATCCTGGAAAATGGATTCATAGCAAGGGCACAGAACGGACTGAACAAAAAGGACTGGGTGTCAATTTTCCCCCTTCCAATTTCCACCGATATGTTTGGAATCAGAGGGGTCCTCACCAACAATTGGGACATCTTGGGAGGAGAAAAAGGTCTGACAAAGTTACTTGGGATATCCCCAAACTTCTGTTTCAAATGAACTTCTTCTTTTGGTGGTGCATTCGAGAGGAATAAAAGCCCATCCCCACAGAGTGAAGTATCGACAGAACCTGGAATGTCTGACTGCGGCAAGTGTGTTGCCTGTGTACACATACGTAAAAACAACAACATCACCTTCCCGCACTGCAACAGAACTATCAGTCTACATGACCACTATGACTGCAATACAAAAAATGTAGTCTACAGTGCTTTCTGCGAACACTGTGGGAATTTCTATATCGGCAAAACTAACAGGAAGCTGAGTAGCCATATTAAAGAACACACTGCAGCAATACACAAACAGGACAGTTTGAAAGCCTTGGCTAAACACAGTGCTATTTGCCCAAACTTCCCAGGATTCAAATTCATAATGCTGGATAAAATAACAGAATTTGTAGGGGACATGGACACATTCTTGCAAGTCCGGGAATTAAAATGACAGATAGAACTGTGAGTTGATGTCTATCCAGGTCTCAATGAGACACTGAACATTAAATGTGCACTTAAATGGTATAGAGATTGAAATGTGATAGGGTTTGAAGAACTGTGCAAGAGGGTTTGAAGAATTGTGCAAGTAGATTTAATGTGTTTATTGATTTACAACTGTGCAAGTGAATATAATGTGTTTCTTCTCTCTCTCTCTCTGACCTTTGACTCCCCCATAACCCCTACACACATGCTCCCAATCACCAGGCTAGTCCCCACTGACCACACCAACTATACCCCCTGGTCTCACTATTTCACACAGCCATTCAAGGGGTGATACCATCCAAACCAGCCCACAGCTGGTACCATCTGCACTGACAGTCTTCTGGGACACTCTGTCATTCATATGCTCCTTGTCATGGGTGGCTCCCTACCAGCCCCCCCTCAAGTCCACACCACATTCCTCCCACTCCCCCATCAGGTGGCATACCCACACATTACTCTACACACACACCAATACCAAAGCATACTAGGACTCTCTACCTTACTCCTCCATCTTCCTCCATTCTCTTCTTTACTTAAATTTGGAGGCAAAGACTCATAAGTAATGTGTTTATATTAGAATCATCACAGCATGACTGTCATCCTTCCTGGTTCCCCCTTAATAATTTTTTTTTTTTTTTTGCACACAATCCCTTTTTGCACACAGTCCCTTTTTGCACACAATCCCCTTTTTTGCACACGATCCCTTTTTGCACACAATCCCTTTTAGTATGCACACGGCACCACAAGGCTATTACTGTCTGACTTATGTAACTGCGATTGTAATGTTAATGAAAATGCACACAGCACCCTGCTTGTTCACACTTTACTATTGGAAAGGAACTTTTGCTAATTTAAATGGCCTGCTAGAACTAATGTATATAAAGGAAGTGAAAATGGTTGCTCATACTTATGAAACATGTCTTTCTGAAGAAGTCTTGATACTAAATAAGACGAAAGCGCTAAAGTTCTACAAGAGTTGTTGGTGTGATTTACTATTTTTTTTTAATTAGATATATATATATATATATATATATATATATATATATATATATATATATATATATATAGAGGTGGCCACGGTGGTGCAGCAGTTCGCATTGCCACCTCTCAGCAAGAGGTTCTCCGGTTCAATTCTCAGCTGGGGGTGCCTTATGTACAGAGTCTGCATGTCCTCCCTGTGGTCACGTGGGTTTCCTCCCACATCCCAAAGACATGCAGTAGGTGGATTGGACACTCTAAATTGGCCCTAGGTGTGAGTGTGTGCATGTGTGTGCCTTCTGTGGAAGGTTGGGCACTGGGCTGACAACTTGACAACGTAAAACTCCACTGCCAATCATGAGCAGACAAATGATCTGCTGTGCCAACCCCTAACTGGGAAAAAGAAGAAGATATATATATATATATATATATATATATATATATATATATATATATATATATTTATATATATGGATTCACTTCAGAAGCTTGAAATACTGAACTATTGAATTTCAGTATTTGGAGCCTAGAAAGCTGAATCCGTAGAACAGCAAAAGTTCAGAAGCATGAAATTCAAAACCTCGAATACCGGAGGTTTTGAATTTCACACTTCTGAACTTTTGCTGTGGTTATGTATTCAGGTAAGTGTGTGTGTGTGTGTGTTAAGAGTTTTGGGTAGGGGCTGTGGTGTGCATCAGTGTATTTTGTTGCTGTGATGTGTGTGTGTGTGTGTGTGTGTGTGTGTGTGTGTGTGTGTGTGTGTGTGTGTGTGTGTGAGTGTGTGTGCGAGGAGAATGTAGCTTGCGTGGTGGTGTTTGTAGGTAGTGTGACCTCAGAGTGAGAATATTTAAGTAGGGAGGTGTGTGGGGGGTGCAGGGGGGCTTGCCCCCCCAGCTTTCATGCAGTAGAGAGGTTATGTGTGTGTGTCTGTGTGTGTGTGTGTGTGTGTGTGTGTGTGTGTGTGTGTGTGTGTGTGTGTGTGTGTGTGTGTGTGTGTGTGTGTGTGTGTGTGTGTGTGTGTGTGTGTGTGTGTGTGTGTGTGTGTGTGTGTGTGTGTGTGTGTGTGTGCGTGTGTGTGTGTGTGTGTGTGTGTGTTCAGTAGTACTGCAGAATTCAAAATCTCCGATGTGCGAGATTTTGAATTTCGCGGTTTTGAGTTTTCGTGGTTTTGTGGATTCGGCTTTCTGGGCTTGAAATACTGAAATCCGATATTTCAGTATTTCGAGCTTCTGAAATGAATCCATATATATACATATATATATATATATATATATATATATATATATATATATATATATATATATTTATATATATCTATATATATATATATATATACATATACACACATGCTGAGTTAACAAACTAACTCCTATAAGGCAGAATATCATTTTATCATTAATATACTAAAATATACCAAACAATAACATTTATAGTGACATATAATTAAATAATTAGTTACAACAAATAGATATTTCTACTTTAACCAAGGAGCTGTCTAAAAATACTGGAAAACCCTTTTACTATTATGGAAATAAGAGAAACTATTAAGTGGATGAAAATGGAAAAAGTCCTGGTACAGATGGCTTCACATGTGGATTCTTTAAGAAATTTTCAGACAATTTATTCAAAATCCTTCAAATAGTGTTTAATGAGATTATATATAATATATTTTTCTGACCCATGTTTAACTAAATCAAAAAAAATTCTAATTCCAGAACCCAGTTCTAATCCCTCTTACTCTTCAAACTACATACGTATATCACTAATAAATCAATACATTAAAATCTTAACATTAAATATTTCTGATGGGATGCAAAGCAACAATCACTTTTTCTTTTCAATCAGGTTTTATTAAAATATGACAGATTAATGACCAGACTCTAACTCTGGCAATGCTTTAAAAATTTAATGTAAATAAAAATAAGAAATTTAACATATTTGTACTAGTTCTAGATGTATCCAAAGCATTTGATCTGGTCAAGACCCCATTTTTGATAAAAGTCCTTATTAAGTTTTGTTTCCCCACACATTTTTTTTCTGCAGAATGCATCAATACTATACAAAATGCGTCTACACAATCAATAATTAGCAAGAATCTGTCTATACCTATCACAATTAACTTAGGAGTTAGGCAAGGTTACCCCCTTTCACTCCATGCATTTAATAGCTATATGGAATCACTATTTCTGTTTCTTAAATTAAAAAAAAACTTATTGCAGATACCCTACTTTGCTTAATATCGCAATCCTGGTTACAGCTTTTGCTGACAATATAAATATCTATATAGCCTTCCCTAAATCAGATAACCCTAAAATTATAAGTACAATAAATTAATTTCCCATGTCTCAAATTACAAGCTCAATTTACATAAAACCAAGCTATTACCAATAACTTCGAACTATGATTGAATTAATCCTTTCAATTGATAAGAAATCACTTTAGACTCCTCTTTAAAATATCTCAGTATGCACTTCATCCAGGATAAACATTCTAATTTTGGTAATAACATTAAACAAGATCTAGTTGCATAGACAATTGTAAGTTTACCTTTCCTTGCAAAAGTATCAGTTGTAAAGATGATTATATTTCCAAAATTATATTTTATATATCCTCCTCATTTTCCACAGTACTACTATATTTCTCCAACCAAATTAAAGTATCTTTAATAAAATTCCATTGGTACCCTAAGTCAATAAGAATAATACATTGACTACTCTCAAATTAAATGGTGGATTATCCCTACCAGATTTTTACTTATATTATTTAATAACTATCTCAATGAAATTATTTAAGATTATGTAATCATATATCACATATACGCAATTGTACCTTGTTTGGATCATAACCTGGAATAATTATCACATATCATGTATTTTCAACAAACTAACTATTTCATTCTTATCTAAGGATATTTAAAGTTACAATTTATTAACCGAATTAACCTTATCCATCAATCTGTTACTTAAAATCTTAAAAATTAAAAATATCTGTTTTTTTATGACAACTACTAAACAAAAACCCTCTACTCACAATAAACAGCATGATGATAGACTTAACACAATCTCCTCCATAGAAATAATAAATAATATGGGACTTAATTGTAGAATAGAGTGTGTGTGCTGTATCTTTAAGAAGCATTTCAAAGACAGCAGAGAGTGAACATGTTGTTCGATATATATTTCTCAGAGGTACAGGCCAACACGGAAGGACTGTGGCTGACCAAGTTCACAGATGACTGCAAACTGGGCGCCATAATCAACTCTCCAGCTGACACAAGCATCCTCCAAAAGGGCCTCATAGAAACAGATAACTGGTGCCAGAGCCATGGCTTCAAGCTAAACGCCAAAAAGTGTATAGTCATCCCCTTTGGCAAAAACAAAGTGCCCACAAATTTCCACATAGGCGGTAATCCATTAAGTACAGAAGAAGTAATTAGGGACCTGGGGACCCAAGTTGATAGCAATCTCTTATTTGACAACCACGTGGCCAAAGTGGTTAGAAAAACATTTTATATAGCCCACCTAATCATGAAGGGATTCACATCTAGATCAGGGGAGGTCATCATGCCTCTTTACTCATCCCTCATCAGGTCCATAATTGAGTACAATGCCCCTTTTGGGATGTACTTTACCAGACACCTCCAGCAACTGGAAATACCCCAAATATAACTCACCAAAGAGGATCAAAGGGCTCAAACAGATGCCATATGCTGCCCGGTTAAAGAAACTCCAGCTCTACTCAGTGGCATACCGCCTGCTCAGAGGCGATCTGTGCCTCACGTATAAAGCCATGTCCAACCTGGAATTAATGGACATGCTGCACCTCAGAAAATCCAAATCCCATCAAGCTACGTGCTCGAGAGACTTGCACCTCAGCACTGAAATAAATAGGACATGCTGGAGGGACAGATTCATAACCCAGAGGCTCCCTTCACTCTGGAATAAAATCCCAGTCCAGGTTAGGCAGAGTCCCTCATTGACTCTCTTCAAGAGGAATCTTGATGTGTAGATGGGAGATCATAGGTTTACCCCGGGTATCAGTTCTGTGTCACTGTTAGACAGAGGCACAGTATATAACCTCGAAAAAGGGCATAGCAAAATTAATTTAAAATGGGTGGCGAAAGCCAAACACACTCTGGCTAGGCTTATAAATGCCCTAGGGCAGATAGCCTAGTGTGAACCTATGAACTTATGTATGAGTACAATAGCTATATTGTTTATAAGTTTATCTAAGTTAAAGTTATTAAGCCTCAATCCTGATGTGTTTGTACATACTAAAGCTGCTTAAACAGAACCCATGAAGACTCGTCTATTTTATCCTGACTAGACAAGTGACATGGTGTCAGAACTGGGATTCCAGAAGCTGCTTTTCAGAGCTACGAGGTGCAGAGTTAACAATTAAGGTAAACTAAGAGAACCAAGCATGAAAAAGGACCAGAAATGAACAAAAGGTAATGAAAACTTGCACAAATGATTTATTCTATAAAAAAGATAAAACAGAGCAGTACAAGGACACAAACCACATTATAAAACAATTGAGAGGCACAAAAGGTTTATTAATTAACTGAAATACTTAAGATTAAGATATTTACCAAAACAATCATCAGAAAAGCACATATGGGGTTTGAAACTGTCTCAGAATTGTAAAATGAGCATGTTTAAATTAAAGCGGGCATGTTTAAGGAAAAATGAGCATAAAAAGTATAATGGGCATGAAAAGAGACTAAATGAGCAAATGAATATAGTAAGGGTAAAAAAGAGGCACATTAAGCATAAATAAAGCAAGGCAACTGCATGTTTTTTGGCAAAGTACTGTGTTTTGGCATAATTACTATTTCACATTGTATTCAAGGCATAACTAGAGTTATTCAAAGTATTTCAAAGTTAGTAAAAATGCTTACAGTCTGTGCTTATTACTGTGCACTTATTTTGAAGTGTTTATTTGTGTGCAAAGTGCACATATTTCATAAGGTGCAGTCAAAATACAGCCATTTCGAAAAGTTACTTGTTACAGAGTGTTTCTTGCACTGTAAAGAGTTATTAAGCAAGGTACCACCATTTTGGTAAAGTTTCACTGTGCTGTGTACTGTTTATTCAAAAAAGGACAATTATTTTGAAATGTTTCTTACTCTGAGCTTCTTCTGCCCAGTTCATTTGCACAGTACAGCTAATTTGAAATGTTTCTTACACTAAGGGGTGATTTTTTATAGTATAGTAATTTCAAGAATATTACAGTGCCTGAGAGACTTGCTTCACAAAGTTAAGTTACTCAGAGGTTTTTTGTGCTATTTGGCATAGTTACAAGTATTGGCATAAATTTATGGCATATGTATGTGTGTACGTTTATGCATACTTGCAAAAGCTTTCACTGGCATGTGTTAATATGGCAGAAAAATTTCGAAAGACATCACCATTGGTATTTGATCAGAATATTGCATTGAACTGGAGAATATTTGAGCAAGAGTATGATATTTTTATACAAGCAGCTTATTCTGATAAAGATGCACACACTAGGGCATTCATTTTGGTAAACCTAGCTGGGTCAGAGGCCATTGAAAGAGAGTGTTCATTTGTGTATGCACCAGCAGTATATGAGGGAGAAGGTGATGACCATCAAATTGTTGTACGGGCTGAATCAAGAGAAGAAATAGAGTGCTTGAAGTGCATATTCAGGGAAATTTGTAACCCCCCAGACACACATTGCATTAGAGAGGCCTTTTTTTACACAAGAGATCAAAAACCAGGCAAAACCTTTGCAGCTTATATAACTGATCTGAGAAACAAAGCTAAAATGTGTCGGTTTGGAGACTTAAAAGATGAGTTAAGAAAGGACAGGCTTGTGTGTGGTATTAATAGTGCAGTAATGAGAAAGATTTTGCTTCATGACAGTGATTTGATGCTGAGCAAACTACTGAGATTTGTCAAATCTATGAAGTCACAGAAAGGCACACAAGTATGGTTTCAAGTGATATGAGCATGGTTTCAGGAGGCTTCAGAGCAAGTGTAGACAGCATGCAACACGTGGCTAGCAGAAGCAGGCCTAAGCACATGGCAGTTGCAACCACTACAGGTTTTCCTAGGAGGAGCCATAGTTTTCCAGCAAGTTCTAAGAGAAGGACATGTTCAGTGCAGTACAAGGGTGAGTCAGCAAAACCCAAATCCAGCTTTATTGTTAATTGTTGCAGTTGTGGTGCCATTCATGAGTCTAAAAGAGAGAAATGCTTAACATTTGGTCGGCAATGCCACAAGTGTAAAAAATGAAACTATTTTCAAAAGTTTTGCAAATCAAGTAAACTTCACACAATTATAAATATAGGTCACTCAAAAAAGCAATTTGATCATATAGAGAGCTGCAATTCTACTTTCTGCATAGGTGGTGTATCAGTAATTGGTGAAAAGGTTGATGTAGTGAATTTGATGGCAAAGAATTATGTGTTTTGTGCTCTCCAGATCAACGTAAATACACCAAACTCAAAGTAGAGACTGGTTCAAAGGACAATGTTATGTCAGCAGAACACCATTGCTAAGGTGAGAGCTGGTGAACAACTCAATGTGGCTAGTTGTGTGAAACTTGTTACTTATGGAGGTGAAGAAATTCAGTCCACAGGCTCAGCAGTACTTTTATGTTATTTGGCTAGGAACTGTTACAGCTTGTTATTCTATATAGTCCAAAGACCTGTGCAGCCATTATTGGGTCTCAAAGACAGTTTGAGAATGAATTTGCTTTCCTTTAGCAAAGAAGTTCATATACACACATCTCCTAGTTCCCATTTTATCGAAGCCATTTTCTCAGAGTATGCTGATGTTTTCGATGACAAGTTAGGCAAACTTCCAATTGTGTATTCTATGAAGTTAGACCCAGAGGTTAGTCCAGTGGTCAGACCAGGAAGAAAAGTTCCAATAGCTATGCAGAATAACGTTAAAGCTTAACTGGATAAAATGGTGCAGCAAGGTGTAATTTGTCCAGTCACAGAATCAACTGAATGGGTGTTGTCCATGGTAGCAGCCCACATAAAAAGGCTCAGACAAAATCAAAATATGTATTGACCCAAGATATTTGAACAAAGCATTAAAGAGATCACATCATCCAATGCATACAGTTGAGGAAGTCACAGCCCTAACACCAAATGCCACTGTTTTTTCAGTCTTGGATGCAAAAGCATCATTTTGACAAGTGATGCTTGATCGCAAATCCTCATTACTGACTACTTTCAGTATCCCATTTGGCAGATATAGATTCCTCAGGATGCCAATTGGAATAAATTCAGCAAGTGAAGTCTTTCAGCGTGCAATGGAGCAAATTATTTCAGGTTATCCTTGTGTCATAACAGTAGATGATTTATTGGTTGGAGGCTATGGTCAAGCAAATCAAATAAACCGAACTGGCAAACTGAACTAAACACAAACAAAAAAGTGGGTGGTTGCGAGTCTGCAGTCAGAAGAGTTTATTTAAGCGCTTTTCATCAGCTCTTAACAGCTGACTTCTTCAGAATAAGAACCATTGTTACAACCCTAGTATATATATATATATATATATATATATATATATACACATCGTAATTAATTAATTGACAAACATTAAAGGAACAGTGAAACCATTTCTTCACTCCAACTTTAAAGTAACTTTCAACAGGTTACTCACGAATAATTAAAAAATACCCAAACGTTAAAATACAATTTAAAAACATATTGAATGAAAAATGTATAAATAAAACCTTATTGAAAACCTAAATGGAAAGAGGCATACACACAGCAGCTCTCTACGTAGGGACTGTCACACAAATACTAATGTACCGTAATATTACATAAAAGAATGCATATTAATGTCTAATATACTGACTTCATTTTTGTGTTTAAATTTGATACTATCATTTATATGTCATTTGATATGCTCATATTTCTTCATCTCTTCAAACTATTAAGTTTCAATATACTGCTAATTGAACAAGCATCATTTAACCCTGGGGAACTATATGCATTAAGTCTGACCTGCCAGCTTAACTCAAGTTCCTCGAGTTTGAGAGGTCTTGAGCCCCCTCTATTGTCAACTTTAACTTGATCAATAACGAGGAACTTGAAAGAATGATCCTTGTGACTAGAAATATGTTTTGCTAATGCATTATCAGATTTAAATTTTCTTATAGCGTATAAGTGTTCATACATCCTGTCATGTAATCTTCTCTCAGTTTTACCGACATAATAAGCTGCACAGGATGTACATTTTGCTAAATATGTGACGAAAGTGGAATTACAGTTGTATCTGCCCTTTAGTCTACACATTTTGTTATTAATTTGGAAGGTATTAATTTTGTCTACATGTTTACAATAGTTACAGTTAAGGCATTTAAACATGCCTGGGTTCCTTACTAATGCTGTGTCCTGTTTTTCCAAAAGTGATTTAAGATTCTTTCCTTTCCTAAAGGTCACCCTAGGACCATCACCTATTCTCTGATAAATGTCGGGGTACATCTTAAATAGGTCCCAATTCTTCCTTAGAATGGCTAGACATTGATTACTATGTCTACTAAACGTGATGATAAAGTTAGTAGAAATGTTGGTGTGACTAGGACTTCTATCTATAGATATATCTATGCTAGCATTCAGATCAATATTAACATCTGATCTAGCTCCTGGACTTATGGGCAATACAATGATTTTTTCCTACAAAAGGTAGGGGTAGCCATGGGGTCCCCCTGTGGAGGTAGCATAGCGAATCTAGTGATGGCAAATTGGGATAGTAAGGAAGTTGTGGTTCACGTTAAAATCCAATGAACCTATCTTTTCTAAGAAGGACCAAGAGTCCTTACAATATAGTTGATTTAACTCTGAGTAGTGGTGCGTATACATTCTTACTTCTTTTATTCATGACTTCATGAATAAGACTGATTAATAAGGATTCGGGGTACCCTCTGTGGAGGAACATATTCTTAATTAAGTCACACTCCTCATGAAATTCATCATCTAAGCTGACCATTCTAGATGCTCTTACTAGTTGCCCCTTAATGACCGATTTCTTTTGGTGAAATGGATGGCTGCTCGTATAGTGTAAGAAAGTGTTAGAATATGTATTTTTCCTATATATCCCAGCTGTATAGGAATTCAAAACATGATTCTTATTTAACTTGATGTCCAAATAAGCGATTGTGTTACAATCAAATGTGGATGTGAATTGCAGGAAGTCAGTAGTGTTGTTAAAATAATCCAAGACAAGTACACTTTCACCTTCATTACACTTAAAGAGGAAAAATATGTCATCCAAAAATGTGGTGTAAAAAATTAATGTTTCAGAGAACTTGTTATCCTTAAAGACATACTCTGACTCCCAATATGCCATCACTAGATTCGCTATGCTACCTCCACAGGGGGACCCCATAGCTACCCCTACCTTTTGTAGGAAAAAATCGTTGGTAAACATAAAATAATTGTTTGAGAGGACTAAATCCATAAGTGATGAAACCAAGTTAATTTCCCTAGCAGTTGCATTGTGTTTAACAAGCATAAGTTCCACCCACTCTAGTGCTATTTCGTGTGATATGCTAGTGTACAGGTCCTTCACGTCGATAGTAAGGAAGTTGTGGTTCACGTTAAAATCCAATGAACCTATCTTTTCTAAGAAGGACCAAGAGTCCTTACATATCTGACTCTCATGTACAAGGTATTTTTGCAAAATAGCATACACAACCTTTGCACAGGAATAAGTAGGTGACCCCCTGCTATCCACTAGTGGTCTCAAAGGTGGATCCTCTATACTCTTATGGATTTTGGGGATACCAAAAATGCATGGGTATCTTGGGAACATGGTTTTAATATAGTTGTAAATTTTTTGATCAATGTTCCCCTCAATAAACAAGTCCTCTATACAATCATTGATGATCTTATAAGCTTTGTTTACCTCTGATCGAGTACTAGGAGTATATGCTTCACTATTGAGTAACCTATTCATCCTGTTTTGATAATCAATCAGACTGAAAATCACGAGTCCTACACCTTTATCAGGCTTACAAAGCCATAGACCCTGTGAACTAATATACCGTAAGAGGTCACGTTCTTCTTCACTTGTATTGATAGAGGAATATCCACCAATATTGTTCATGCTGGTATGCCTAACATCAAGCTCACAGCATCTTTCAAAAAGTTCAAACACAGGATGCAAAGGGGGGGTTATAAGTACTTGGAACATGAAATCTATCACTATGATCCATATCAAATACACTACCCATTAATACATTAAAATTAAGTTTCCTAGTGTATAACTTAATGTCCAGAATAGTATCCACTACATTCCATGGTTTAGATGGTATAAATGTCAGGCCTTTAGATAGAAAGTCCACCATATCAGTACTGAAATGGGTACCACTAAAGTTGTACAATTTGAAGTCCCCTCCTTTGTTTAATATTATCTCAGGTAAGTTTACATAATCATTTCCATGTTCTGGTGACTCAGAGTCAAAGCTTAAGTTACTTTGGTAGTCTGCCAATACGCCCATAAAAGATGAATCCACCCCTTTGTTAATACTAATGTTCATTAGCACGTCAGATTCTAATTGGGAACCTAGTTCCTGTATTTGTTGTATGTTTTCCTGCCTTTGGAATGAGTCTGTTGAAAGTTTTTCTGTTTTGGCCTGGCCCCTGCAAAGGGGCCATTCTGAAAATTTTGATGTTGTTGGTGAGAATTATTGACTGTATGGGCGCTACGTAGCCGATTACACCAGGGTGTCTCACTCCTTTCACTAGCTTGAAATTCAGCACCATCGGAACCAGAAACGGAATCAGAAGGGTCGACAACATCATTGTATTCCACACCTTCGGTTTGAGGTTCACCTTGGTGACCAGAACTATAATGTTACTGGTTGGAATGAGTATTTACTTTACCCCAGACTTGTGCAGGAAATAGAGCAGGATAAGCAGAACCTGAGCCATATGCTTTAATGTCTCTATCAAGCTTTTTAATTTTGTTGACTTTTAATTTGTGCATATGCTGGTCAATACTAGTGAAAATATGCTTGTATTCATATTTATACCTTCCAAACTCAAAATTAGCTTGTATGTATTCATCCAACCCAGTCACATATTGAGTTAAATCATCCACCCATAAACTATAATGTTTTATAATAGTTTCAATGAGTTCGAACCCTTGCCGGTCGAACAAATTTATTAAGTCCAAGTGGAAAGCAGAGCCAGTCTCCAAGCCAGTAGGATACGAGACTCGTTTTAACCAGACAAAATCAAAATATGTATTGACTCAAAAGATTTGAACAAAGCATTAAAGAGACCACATCATCCAATGCATACAGTTGAGGAAGTCACAGCCCTAACACCAAATGCCACTGTTTTTTCAGTCTTCGATGCAAAAGCTTCATTTTGACAAGTGATGCTTGATCGCAAATCCTCATTACTGACTACTTTCAGTACCCCATTTGGCAGATATAGATTCCTCAGGATGCCAATTGGAATAAATTCAGCAAGTGAAGTCTTTCAGCGTGCAACGGAGCAAATTATTTCAGGTTATCCTTGTGTCATAACAGTAGATGATTTATTGGTTGGAGGCAATGGTGAAGCAAATCATGACAGAAACCTTAAGAGAGTTCTACACAGAGCACATGAAGCAAACTTAAAACTCAAGCCTCTAAAGTGCAAATTCAGACTATCAGAAGTTACATATGTAAGCCGTTTATTTACTAGCACTGCCTTGCAACCAGATCTGTCCAAGCAAGCAGCCATTATTGAGATGCCAGCACCAGATAATGTTTAGGCTCTATAACATTTTCTTGGTATGGTCAACTATTTAGGCAAGTTTATACAGACGTCAGTGAGTTGACAGCACCTTTGAGAGAGCTGACACACAAAAATGTTGTCATGGTCTTGGTTGGAAGAGCATAAGAAAGCATTTGAATATCTTAAGCAGAAAATTGCCACCCCACCTACATTAAGGTACTATAAACTAGTAACTCTTTCCTGTGATGCTTCAAAATTTGGTCTTGGAGCAGTTATTCTTCAAGAAGGCAGACCAGTAGCCTATGCATCAAGGACTCTTACCCAAACTGAAATGCAGTATTCTCAAATTGAGAAAGAACTTTTGGCAATAGTATTTGCATGTTCAAAATATCATGATTATATATATGGTTGAGCTATTCAGACTGAAACTGATCACCAACATCTAGTTAGTATTTTAAAGAAGCCTATGCATTCAGCTCCAGAGAGATTACAAAGAATGATGCTCAAATTGCAAAAGTACAACTTCAAGATGGTCTCTTCAAAAGGCAAACTTCTTTATCTGGCTGATACCTTATCCAGATCACTCAGAAATACAACAGAACAGCTTCATGCAGAGAATTTTGACTTTGCCATCATGGAAGTAAGTAATTTTTCTACCATGAGACCTGATCAGCTGAGAGATCATACAAAGACTGATCCAATTTTGCAAATGCTCAGCCACTGCATTAATGTTGGATGGCTGTCAAAGCAATCTAGTGTACCACCTTATTTTCCTTACAGAAATGAGATGTTGATGGAAGATGGCATTATTTTCAAAGGTCTTAAATTTATTGTTCTTGCTTCCTTACAATATGAATATATCTAGATTTTGTATCGTGGTCACTCAGGTTTCAAATCTATCAAAAGAAGGGTGAGCGAACTATTGTTTTGGCCTTCTCTAGTATCTAGTAAAATACATCGATAAAGTACTTTCTTCTTGTTCAGTAAGCAATAGCACTAAACCGCATTTGCAAAAAGAACAGCTTCAGCTAAGTTAAGTTCCTGAACTACCTTGGTCAACAATAGCCACTGATATATTCGAGTGAAACTATCAGAATTACTTAGTGTTGGTAGCCTCTTATTTAAAGTGGTTTGA
Source organism: Protopterus annectens (assembly GCF_019279795.1). NCBI lineage: Eukaryota > Metazoa > Chordata > Ceratodontiformes > Protopteridae > Protopterus > Protopterus annectens. Next base: position 1,042,503,133 of record NC_056735.1, read on the forward strand.
GATTGATTTACTACCTAACCTAATGTCCACTGCTGTTATCACCAAGTTGAAACATCATTTCTCAGTCCAAGTTATTTCTGACAAAGGTACTCAATTTGCTAGTCAGTTGTTTCAGAAATTTATAAAAGAATGGGACTTTCTACATGTTACTAGTAGTCCACAGAATATCTACAGTCAAATGGACTAGCTGAACATGCAGTAAAGACTGGAAATCAATTGCTTAAGCGGTCAAAGTGTGACAATTCTGATGTCTTGTTGAATTTACTTAATCTCAGAAACATACCCGATGACAATATACTTAGCTCACCTGCTCAGAGACTTCTATCTAGGCAAACCAGAAAAACATTGCCTATCAGTTCCAATTTGTTGAGGCCTAAAGCTAAGATCAACAGGACAATTAGAGCCCAACTATTCAGAAAGTGTTCTTTCCAGAAGTTTAGCTATGACAAATCGAGCAGATTTCCTCATCCATTGAAAGAAGGAGGAACAGTAGGGGTACAAATGGTGAAAGGTTTCAACCAGATTAGTCAAGTAACAGGTATATGTACCGAGCTGAGATCCTACTTCGTAGAATCTGAGGGTGTGGAGTACAGGAGAAATCTCAGACATCTTCTTCCTGTATCAGAATTGATATTACAGCATTGTTCCTGTGTTACAGACAAGATCTCAGAGCAATTGAGACAATGACCCTGTTGCAGTACATGTCTTAACTTCTACTTCCATTCCTGATGATGTTCTTGATGTCCCTAAAGTTGAACATTTAGCAGAGACAGTCTCAGGTGCTAGACAGTCAGACCTAATTATAATTTTTATATCACAACATTTGGTCGTATTTCCAGACCTAGTATGAAATACACAGCAACCAGGATATAATTGTTCATAAGTATTTAGTTCTGTATAATTGCATGACAGAGAATTATTTGTATTGATTGCAATTCAATTAAATGTCATCAACATTGCATGACTTATTTCTCAAAAGGAGAGGATGTAGAATTGAGTGTGGGTACTGTATCTTTAATTAGCGTTTCAAGGATAGCACTTGCATATAAATAGCAAGCAGATGCTAGTTTCAGTGCCATTTTGAGACTGCAGCCAGAGAGTGAACATGTATGAGTGCAATAGCTTATTTGTTTATAAGTTTATCTAAGTTAAAGTTATTAAGCCTCAATCCTGATGTGTTTGTACATAATAAAGCTGCTTGAACAGAACCCGAGAAGACTCTTTCATTTTATCCTGACTAGACGAGTGACATAATGAATTCCAATATTAATTTTTTGTAAGACATGAGGAAACATTTGTTTTATCCAAATGTGCTTCTCAAAAAATATCCTATTTGCCCTGCCATAATTACCAACTTGCATTTCCGTAATAAATATATTATTGTACTATCTCAAAATAATGCTGTCTAAAAACATATAAACTTATTCAAGCTTACAGATCCAATAGCATATACCAAATATCTAAATTATGGTGAGAAGCAGACCATGAGATTTCGGAAAGAGAAAAAATGAAAAGCATGATAAAATTTAATACACAATATATCTCAGTTTAAACATTCCCTTGGATTTACTAATCTTCCGTGCAGGACTAGTTTAGTCCTGCATGGAAGCTACTGTATAGGAGAAGGATGGCAGCACGCCATGCATATTAATGAGGTGCACTGCCCGAGGTCCTAGGCTTACACAGTGTGTTTAAGAGTGCAGGGGGCATGACAGCAGAATGGGTATGCAATGAGTGAGAGCACTCACAGGTGACCGCATATCCCCACCTACAGTCCCCCTTGTGTACAATAGCAACAGCATATATAAATAAAATGAAGAAACCCATTTACTTATTTTTTAAATCCGATTAAAGCTAACCGTAGGTGCGCGGGTGTGCCCATTGCTTAGCTACAGTTAATGCAGCTTAAATGGCTGAAGACAATAACAAGGAAGATATATGCAAATGAAGCAGCATAGCAATAGTGTAGTGGGCCGAGCTTTTGCCTTACGAGCAGGTATTCCTGGTTCGAGTCCCACTGCAGCAGATACCATTTTTCATGGCAAAGCATGCTATGAGTAATATTTATGTTGCATAACTCACTAAATAATATATTTTTATGAACTGGAGTACTGCAGTAAATGCACATGTGAGGTGTCAGTGACATAATTAATAAGGCACTAGTAAGCAGGTGTAAGCACAAATAAGCAGCAGTAAGCATATTTAAGCAATAGTAAGCGGGAGTAAACCCGCTTGCGTGGCAGTAAGCAATGCCCACACTAGTTAAACAATTCTAAAGTTAACACTGTGTAAGCAGATGTAATGGTAGGTTAGCAGTGCTTACATCACGCAAATCCACTTACAACTGCTCAAAAGTGCCTTAATCACTATGTATCAAATGGCCCTTGTTCTGCCCATCAACAAAATAAACAGCCATGCAGGTCTTGAACCCAGGACCCTATACACCATAGTCCCAGTAGTTATCTACCAAGCCATCACAGAAATACAGAAGAATGAGGTAGTAGCAAACAAGTCCTCACCATAGTATAACCAAACTGAACCTGTGAAAGGAATCAGTATACAGTCATGTGTACCAGAACCCACTACATAACATAAATATGTGAACTGCAGTACAGCAGTAAGCCCAGAAGTGAGGTGTAATTGGAATATAGTGTTGCAGTCCCCAATAAATCACAAGGACCCAACAGAGTGTATGTATACATTAATCATAGATACCAGGCATACATATAATGTGTAATGAATAATAACACAATGCCAAAAACGCATTATAATGAAAGGAAAGAATAATCCACGACTGAAGAAAAAGAAAACAAAACTGCTAAAAAGTCCACAAGGCTGTATTTTTATTTCTGAAGTGTTCCAGTCACAGAATAAATCACACTGTAGTATTCCAAAGTCACAGATAAAAGATAAAATCACACAGCGCTCAGGCAGTCCTCCATTAAATAGCCTAGCAATTATACAATTAATTAATTAGTAAGTCTAGTACTAAGGTGTGGTGCTTTGGAGTTGGATGTTAAAAAAGTTAGTCATTATACCAACTCAAAAAATGAAATGTTTGCAACAACATCTGCACTTAAATAAAAATGACTAACCATAAAAAACATTTTAAAATACCAGTTTCCTAGGTTTCAGAACATATAATGCATTATAATGAAAGTCTAATGTAAGCAATGCTAAGCATTGCACAGGCATGTGTAGACCAGCTAACTCATTCTGCCCAGTGGTATACCCCTTTAAACAATGCCAAACATAGGTAAGCAGGTTTGCCCATAGCTTAGCCATTTCAAAACTGGCCAATCTAACTGGTTGTAACTTCCCCTTGCATGCACTATGGCAGTAAGTGGAGAAGGAGTGCACTTCCAGGTGCAGAGCTGGTGCATCCAGGAGTCCAAGGTAATGGCAGGACTCCTAGTTAAAGACCATGCTCAGAGACTGCTGCAAGGCCAGTACCAGGGATCCCAATATAAGGCGGAGGCCTGGGACCATCTCGCCCTCGACCTCACCAGTGCCACTGGCATAACCCGAACTGGTGAGCAGGTCAGGCACCACTATGCTGACCTGAAGCAGAAGAAGGGGGACTTCTTGGAGGAGTGGCTCTAAGAGACTAGAGCATCAGTGTATGTTCCTGACATGTGTAAGTATCACCCCTGTATGTGTGTAATAATTGCCAGCTCAGGTATATCATGGATAAATATTCCTCTTATGTCCCCCACAGCTGCAACGGAGCAGGCCAAGAACCAGGAGGCTGACATCAGTCGCCTGGCGAGGTTGCGATGTGAGGCAGGTCAGTAATACTCATGCATTTACTATCATAGGAAATAAATATAAAAGTAGTAGTAAATGAATTGCTAGTATAAAACCTGTATTGTTCAAGGCAAGTACTGCATACATTAGAGAATATGGCAGTAAGAGTCTCATATTGTCTGTAAGTCAATAAAAGTGTAATAGCCTAACAAAACAGGTCTAACTGCTGGAGTACATGTGTATATCCTGGTACCATACAGTAATGTAGATATGCAATCATGTAATATTCTTCTTTCAGCTTTTCCCGGTTAGAGGTTGCCGCAGCGGAACTTCGGTCTACTAATGACTGTAAGTAGATTTTTACGGTGCCGAGGTGCCAGCCCGACAATCAGCCTTCAACGAAGGCATGCCCATTTACGCATGTCTTTCAAACACCACTTGACCATGGGGAGGACATGCAGACTCCACACAGAAGGCACTCGAGCTGAGAATCGAACAGGACAACCTCTTGCTGTGATGCGACAATGCTACTGCTGCACCACTGTGGCTTAGAGATATGCAATCATGTAACAGCACTGTTGAATTAAGCACTGTTACCCACACTGTGCACCATAAATTGAATATGTAGGAATGCCTGTATATGACAGGTATAATCTCCAGAGGCCATTTAGTACAACTGAGAGACTCAAACAGGGAAAATGCAGACAACAAAAACTGAATAGAACATGCAACTGAGATGTGAACTGTAGTTTTTAGCACACACACAGCCACAGTTCAAATCTTGCCAGTGGTAGTAGTCTGCATACATAATCATACCCTACAACTGTACAGATATGTCCAGAATGTCTAGTAAAGTGACCCAGATCTGTTGCCTATCAACCTGTCCCCCTTGGAAATCAGTGGGATGATCCCAGCAAACAGGAAATGTAACTTATTGACACACAGCTATAAGAACAAAGCTGGCACACTAGCAACTCCCCAATACCTTATGTGACTAAGAAGCCATGTATGTTCCATTTACACCTCAACTTGTCAAGCTGTGGTCAGAGTGTGTACAGTAAGAGAGTGAGATGTATGTGCATAATAGTAATGTGGACCCTAGTACTGTGTATGGGAACATTCAGGTAGTGCTAATAAACATTCCTCCTACAGGTCTGTCAGATACCAACACTGAGCCCAGAAATACAAGAATGATATGCAGTTGCTCTGAATAATGAGGTATTACACATCACTGTCACCCACACTGTCGAACAACATATAACTGTCTAGGAAACTGTATCTGAGTGTTGTAATACAAGTTAAGAATGCAAAAGCACAGGGGATTAATAAGACAGAAAGCAGATAGGAGATATACAGCAATATCTATATAGCAGACTCAACTGTGATGAACAGTGTTTAAGTTGTAGTAGACACAGCCATGGTCTGAATCCTGGGAGAGGAATTAGGCTGCATACAGATGCATACCCCACAACTATACAGATGAGGCCAGAATGTCCAGTATATGTGCCCATATCTGCTGCCTGTCTCCCTGTCTCCCTGGTAGGTCTGTGGGATGATCCCAGATATGTAGCCATCAAACAGGGAATACAAGGGATTGTCAAACATCATGAGAACACACCTGTCACTGTAGCAACCCCCAAAACTGTTGGGCGATTAATATGTCAAGAATGTCCTATCTACACTCTCATGCCGTCAAGCTGTGACCAGAGTGTGCACAGTAACAGAGTGAGATGTATGTGCATAATACTAATGTGTAATCTGGAACTTTGTGTGGCAACAGTCAGGTAGTGCTAACAAACATTGCTCCCACAGGTATGTTGGATGCACACACTTTGCTGAGAAATACAGGCCATTATAACCTGTACTGGTACTGTTCACTTTGGTATTGTAGGGAATTGTGAGTGTTGCAGTTTCTCTGAATAATAAAGTAGCACTGGTCACTGTCACCCACACTGTGCTACATAATATAACTGTGTAGGAAAGCATGCATATGTGTGTGTCAGGTCACTAAAGGTGGAAGAGAGCAATATTTTAGATATGTCCAGGCACACCAGCATGTGGTCAACACATGGTCAGAGTCTGTGCGGAAAGAGTTGGATAGCTATGTGCAAAACAGCAACCCAGAATCTGGGAGTATGTGTAGAAACAGTTAGTGTTAACAAACATTCCCTCCACAGGTATACCAGGTAAGAGGTGTATACCGCAGATAAAACCGGGTCATGTGTAATGAAGACGACAGCCATATCACTGTCCAAAGTAAAGCTATAGGGTAGTGTAGTAAGACTTGTAAGGTACAGATAGCACTGACTAGGAAAGTAATGTGGACTACAGGAATATATACTAGTTGTTAATTGACATATTTCTCTCCCCCCCACCATATCTTCAACAATTTTTTTTTTTTTTAATTTTTATTTTATTTAACATTTGTTGACCGGGAAAGTCCGACTAGGTTCCACAGATCCTGTTTTCAGCAGAGGCCAGGGGAGAAATGCTCCAGATAACAATGCAACAATAATGAACATACCCACCCCAACTGGTATGTATTGAGTCTGATAACGTCCAATTGTTTGATAAATATATTAATGGTTCCCATGCATGTGCTATATTGAATTATTCCAACATTGGTGGCATGGTGCCATCAACATACCTGCATGCTGTTCTTATTACCACTGTGGTCCCATATATGCATGTGTTCTGTTTGCTATGCAACTGTTCTGTATCTGATGTCTGGGTTAATGGGAATACCTATGCATGC
>NC_056735.1:1042514634-1042549634 GCF_019279795.1 Protopterus annectens
GTTGTTAGAGGTAAATCATCAATTCATCTGAGATGCTGTTTGCCAAACAACAGATCGAGTTCCTGCTCACAGTGAATGAAAAGGCCAAACACCAACATGATGTTCCTAGATATTGGAGTATGTTTCCAAGCAATTGGCTATAGGAATATTACCACAGCTGTTCCACATGCAATCAGCTAGCGGAGGGCTGCAATTCATGCAGAGGCCATCAGCTGATCATGAGCATCACTTAAAATACACATGCTGCTGCCTAAGCAAAGCAGGTGTAGGTCTCCACATCCACCAGTGAGGGAGTGAGAGATGTAGACAGAGGCAAAGACAAGTCAAGGAGTGGTGGGAGAGTAAAACTTAAGCATGTTTGTGTCACACACCTACCAGCATAGGGTATCAAACCACTGACGACTATGTACTGCTATCACAGCTCTATGCAGTTATTGGATGTGCCACATAGGTTACCTGTTGTGGAGCCCTCAGAACATATATGTGATGGTGAGTGATATCTGCAACAGGGATAAGATAGCTATACTGTAGGTGTAGTACACATGCCTGTCCACATGAACAGGTGCCAGTGTCAATACAGCCACAATCTCACAGGGACGCACACACAATGACAGACATGGCAGGGCCAGGAATACAACTCATCACTAGTGAGATTGCCACAACACATTACTGCACAGGTATCACATGCACCACGTGGGTCATACAGAAGTTATAAGGGGAAAGGGTATGGAGAGGTGTCTGACATTGGACAGCATACTTTAGTATGCCAATGGGGGTTGTAGTGAATGTGGATGTGATCATACACATCATACAACACACACACAACCGACAGGGTGCCAGAACTGAAATGCATGGGTGATTTCTGCACGGGTGTGTGGTGGTCGACTGTGCCAGATGGCTATATAAGGCTAGGTGATGGGTATACCTTGGCATCAGGCCACATGACAATGGTCTGCATTATGGCTTAAGGCTGTAGTTTCTGCATTTGCCCACACAGGTGGGTATTGTATCCACCATCCAGTCACCTGGGTGGCTATTGCAAATGGCCAATGTTGTGCATCGCTTGCCATGTATGTGTTCCTTAGTCCATGACATGGATGGTGTCTGGAATGTGCACACCTCCCACATGCATGCACAGTGACATGTGGAACTGTACCTGGGGTGTCTGTCACATGTTGTGTACACAGATCATTATCAGATGTGCCAGTCTTGGCTTCCTGTGGTGGGAACTGCTAATGGACAGCAGGTTTACCCTGCACCTACATTGATAGCATGCTAACAGCATTCCCTGGTGTCAGTGGCATCTGTCCATACAGGGTATGTATTCAGGCATAGTATGTCCTTTGTGCATCACATTTGATGGCACCACAGGTGCTGTAGGTGTCCAGTGGTGAACATGGGGAAGGTGCACTGTCTGTATGTACGTGTCTATTGGACAGATGGACAGGATGGCATGCCCTCTGTAGCCTACTGCAGTCACTCCATAGTTACTATCAGTGGCCAATATGCAGTGTACTACCCAAATATTGGCTGTTGCCCAGGCAAATGTGTGTGTGCATGAGACATGGGTTGAGAGTGTGCCCTGGGTAATACTGGGGTTGCTAACTGTGATTGCCTGGCCTTGATGTCACATGTATGGGTATGGATTTGCACCTCAGCCTCTCGGCTATTTCACATCTGTTATCCCTGTATGGTGGACATTGTGATATATACTAGGGCCACCATATAAGAAATTTGCAAAACCCGCTCCACATTAGGCCCAGGTATCACAGACACACATCCACCTCCACACAGGATATGCATTACACACACACACACACACACACACACACACACACACACACACACACACACACACACACACACACACACACACACACACACACACACACACACACACACACACACACACACACACACACACACACACACACACACACACACACACACACACACACACACACACACACACATTGAGTCCAGGAAGTTTGTACTGCAGTGCTGACCTTTGTGTTGTACACCTACAGGTAGCATACTGTCTCTGCAGGGTATCCATTGATCATTTGACACTGACTGTTACTACATTCCTGTATAGGATGGGGTGGGTACACCTGACTATTTCTACATTTCTACACAGGATTGGGGTGCACACCTGACTGTTACTACATTTCTACGTAGGATAAGGGGGGCACACCTATTTCTACATTTCTGCATAGGATTGAGGGGCACACCTGACTGTTATTACATTATTACATAGGATGGGGGGCACACCTGACACTTGTACATATTTGCTAGGACTGTACTGGTATGTTGGGTACTCCATTTCATTCTGTAGTCTTACCTATCATGCTGTATCAAGGCATACCAGTGTACTGCAGATATTAGCTTTTATTTACCTATGTATTAGTTTCTGACTTCCTACCCTTCAGAACTGACATCCCACTGCCTGACCTGCTGAAGTCTGTCTGTGTAGGCCTGAGGGGGTGTTACCCATAGGCCTCATTCAGAGGCCATAGTACAGCCTTTTGTTTGCCCTGGCCTTGGCAAAGAGGCAACGCATAGCACATACACTGACACAGGATGGACCTAGGGAATAACACCTCTCTCTGACTCTCACATACAGTAAAAGGGATGCCAAACATTATACTACCTGTGCTTGAAAATGTGCAGGGAGTGCACTATGTGCATCCAACATAGGCAGCCCTGCAGCACCACCCTGAATACTGGGACACCCACAAGGTAAGTGACTCGTACATGCCAGTCAGGGGGGTTCACATACCCAACAACACTCACAGCCAGCAGGACAGGTGTAGATAAACACAAACAAAGGTTGTGCTATGGCCTCTGAATGAGACCTATGGGTAAGCCCCCAGGCCTACACAGACAGACTACAGCAGGTCAGGCAGTGGGATGTCAGTCCTGAAGGGTAGGAAGTCAGAAACTATTATGTAGGTAAATAAAAGATAAGAGCTGGGGTAAACTGGGATTTTCTGTCATTCCCCTCATTTGCATAGGATTACCTGCTAATGCATAGTTACATGTCTCACACTGTGCCTACCCCTCTTAGCAACCACTACTCACTGGCCATGTTGTCTTCTGCCTGCCAGTGACTTGCATAGCAGAATACTGATTTTAGTTGGAATGCTTAATTTAGGTTTATTTTGTTATTTCCCCCCCGATCAAATTAAGATCAAGTGGACATCCTTTTCTTTCATTTTTTTTTCTCTTTTGGCCAAATTGTCCTTTATAACCTAAAGTTTTAAAGCCCTTTTAAAAATATTTAATAAGAAAAATGTTCTATGATGCACACAGTTCTTAAAGTTTCACAATCAAGGAGATCACTTCAGCACAATGCACATAATTGCCAAGAAGGTTTTCTTTTTTAGAATGAAGTCTGTCATCACAGATGCCCATTTCACTGAATGACCCACAATTATGCAAGAGAATACATTTACATACATTGAAATATAGCATTCTTGAAGCAGATCACATGATAAGGTAGGGATAATAACAGACTTTCACAAAAGTTAGATACCTGGATTGCTTTCCAGACAGAAACTTTTTTCCAGAAAATAGATCTAAGTGTGATTCCAAGAATTTTTATTTGATGGATGAAACGACAATGGTGCAAACAACAACCCAGAAAAGACTGAACTGAAATAACAACAACCTATGGGATTCAAGTTATCTCACCACTCCGGAATATATCTCCCACATGTGCTATCATTTACCCATCATTTCCTGAGCAACTTTATCACTAGACTCTGTAGAAAGTCAGAAACAGTCTTAAAATATGACTTTATAAAACATTCTAACTAATATGGAGAGCAGAAATAATGGACAGATACAATTTTTAAATAAGTGCTTAGAATACCCTAATTATGAAGTACAACTGCTGAAGTCACACCAAAATATCTTCATTATTTTATAGGTTTACATTCCCCTGTTGTGAATCTTTGTCCTTAACAAGCTTTGTCATCCTATAAGTTCACCACACTAGATTTGGAGTCATGCAGCCAAGGACACTGATTCTCAAGTTCCAGGAAAACAAATCACATAATATTCTAGAACTGGTCTGTCTTGAGTCCTAGTAAAACATGGCATTTCATGAAATTTAGCATTTTTGTCCTGAGCACTCATTCAGCATAACGTCTATTTCCTCCATCTATGTAAAACTGTCAGTTCACTTTATTCTGTATTCTGCACTTAATTTAGTTTATATATGGATGTCCTAGTTTTTATAATGGAATCTTTGTGAAGACCAGAAATTACACTGCATAAGTGTGGAATTTCAACTAATGATGGTGAAATTTCATTTTTTAATACCTTTTCTGTGCCATTGCTATCTAGTCCTTGCTAACAGGCATGAAAATTCATTGACTGTCACTTGAGTGAGATATGGGCTTGGCACAGCTGTTACCGAAGCACCTGCAAAGGATTTTCTGTTTTTCTGACCCTGACAATTCCCTGAAATATGTACACATTCTCACATGTGAGGATCTGTTTTGCCTTTTGCTTTAAGCCTGCAGGTTACCCTCGCTATAAAAATCTACTGCACTGATGTGGTCTGGCATTGCCAAAAACATCCCCAGCCCATATGTTGCATGTCATAAACCTCCCTCCCCAGAAGGTGGCGGCAGTGCAAAAGGACATAAAATCTCCTCTTCCTGAGGATGAGTGAGCTGACATCAGGTACTCATTACAAACCTCGCTAATTAGATTCTCCAGTGCCAGGGTCACTAATCAGTCCCAGGTCACCAGCATCACAATCGGTGCATATCCTTCTGTACCATGAAGTCATGCTAAAGAATTTCTTGTTGTAACAACCATTAATCAGTGTCCCTGTACAGGCCTAGTTGAAGTCAGTATCAATAAAATGCAACTTTTATGGAGCATACAATTATGACAGCATGTTCATTTTGTATGAAAATGAGAGAGAAAATTAAAGAGTTATAATGATTCTTCCTTTCCTGAGTGTTGCATACTTGCCTATTTAAAAATGTAATTTTTCAGGCAATATTTTGGTATGAATGTTTGAGTCATTTATCATTAAAATAGTCTAAATAATGAATGATGTAGCGGTTAAATTAAAATGCTCTTGACAATTACGTATTTTTGTTTCCTAAAGTTTTACTACTGACTTTGAAATACATATCACATAAACAAGCGGCAGTGAACAACATGTCTGATCTGCCACTGCCCTCTACAGGGCAGTACATAAACAGTACATAAGATTTACTTCAACTTTTGAATTATGCTTTAACTGCATTTTGATCCTGCCTAAATGGCCTAGATTTCTACAAATACAACCATCGGGGAAAACTCCACTTTTATCTCTAATTCATTATCCAGCAAATCCAGAAACACTATAAAATTTACACTACATCAGTGACAAGCAAATGTTATTTACGAATGATGTAACAACTAAGCAAATGGCTCTGTTTAACAGTGTCCCTTAGAAGCATATGCATCCAGACAACTGCACATGAAGAAGGCAAAGAAAAACAAACAGTCAAGCTTTATTTAGCCTCTACCTTAAATATCTACATTCATAAAGAGACACAATGTGATGTTTTGCATAACTGATTGTATAACTAATCCTCTGAAGTTCCCTACTGCAGCAATACAATAATGCCAGGTACACATAATATTTGATACAATCTTTCCTTGTGGTTTAAGACCCAGATTGATGAAATGGAACACAAGATTGTCCTTGACAGTGTACAATGTAAAAATAATGGTCTCTGAAATGCAACATGTGAAGTAGGTAATAGACACTTTGTAGCTCTAGTCACAAATGTGCAACAGCAGCTAGTTTTGCCTGTGTATTGAAGATTGATGAAGACATTTTTGTACCACAAATGACAGATATTATTACCAAGAAAGTCTGTCACTTAGATTTTTCTTCCAATTATGTCACCCAAACAAAGTTAGTGCTGTGAACAATCAGTTCAGATGTTCTCAGTTCATACAAAAACAAGAACAGCTTGAAGCAGCCAGCGTGTCTCATTTATATCAGCTCTGCTTTTTATAAAGAACTGCTTTTTTCTTCTTCAGTGCCTAGAAAGGATGTGACAATCTCTCTCTGCAAAAGGTCACCTGTTCCCTGAATATACATGTTTCACCTGAATAAATGATACCAGTCTGAGACCAGCTGATGCCCACAGCTTGCTATGACATGTCTGAAGATAACTACAATATGTATGCAGGAATAAAAAGCTGGTGTTTTTCAAATGCTGAGGAATGACTGTAGATGGTCAGGATTGCATATGGAAAAATCAAACAAAAGGCACATATAAAAGTGTCTCAAATGCAGCAAAGAATGGAGTAGGAAAGCTGCCATGTGTAGTGCCTAACAGTAAGCCACCATTAGCATTGTTACTCGAGAAAACACGCAAGACATAACACACCATCTAAACTTTTCTGTGGCACACAACATTTACATAACTATCTGGAAGCAATACATTTAATCCTTTGCATTATGCATAAACATCTTTTCATACTGTGCATGCTTGACAGATTGCTCACACAGACATTTCTGGAGATCATGTATAAAAGTTAAAGGTTTGTTAATATAACACTATTGTTTAAAATCAACACATATTACAAACCTGCTCACAAAAATAGCCTGGTGAATCTTTTCAGATAGTGTGATTCAACTTTTGTCTGTGGTCGTAGGACTGAATTACATCCCACCTATTGTCATAAATACCATCACCCTCACTCTACATCGTTGCATTGATTTAATAAATTCTGAGTGACCTGCTTTTGGACATTGAATCACATCTGTTTAAGACTGTTTGTTGAAAAATAAAATATATTTCTCCTCTCTGAATGATTTGAAGAACAAATAACGGAGTGGAAAATCACATGAAGAAGCATTATTATATACTTATAAAGAACTGAAGTATACTGCAGCTGACAGAAAATACTATGTTATTTTTTAAAGGTAAATTAAGATGTCCACTGGACGTACGCTGTTAAGTGGATAACGTAAATGACCATTTATCCACAACTAAGCAATTATTACTACAGACCAATCACGTGCTGTGTTTAATATGCTTAATAATTTGGTATCATCAAATAGAATTTTGTGTGGTGACTAATGGATATTTAAATGAAGAACAGTAGATTGTTAAAGAAAGCATTGCAGTTAAGTGGTAATGTAAAAAAATAAGGTAAATTTTTTCTCTCACAAAAAGTCACTGTGAAAAAGAATCAATAATAATATGTTTTTATATTATCAGGTGGCAAATCACATCCCTCTATCAAAACCCAGTCTGTCACATCGAGCTGCTATCCTAATATACCTTTCTACCTCACCCACACAATAATTATCGGCTTTATCCATATGTATGTAATAGTTTCTCAAGTGAGTCTCTTCTCAGTAGATGGAATTTTTAGCAGCATTCAGTATCTAGATTAGTCAAAGACCATGACATTGTGTGGTTCTGGTGTCATCTCAGAATCTGTCAATCACATGGGAATCCATCATAAAGCAGATAGGAAAGGCTGTTTCTTGTTCCTTACAATATAGAAATAATTTAGTGATATTATTAGAACTGCAAAACTGATATGACTATGTTTTCATCCTAGGGAAATTGTATAGTCTTTCTTTAGTTTTAAATGGGAAACAAAGTAGGTTGTTTTAAGTCACAGGTGCACTGAAAGACAACAAGAAGCATTTGCAATATCTTTTGGAATTCCAAAACTGTGCTCTTATACATTACTTCAAGGGTGGGCTGTCTTTGCTGATGCAGCACAAAATGCAAAGTGTTTGCATTTGTAGGTATTCTGAGTGTTCCCATGCAAAAATCTAACTTAGTGGCTGATAAGGTTGAACAATGCTGTCATCTACTGGTTGAAATTCAATTTAGTCAAGTTGCATGGAGAGCAATGAAGATTTAAAGAAATTCTTCCAGCAATATTTCCCTTGTTGCCTTGAAAATGACATGTAAACATCAGAAAACTATTTACATGTTTGCATTTTGTCTGGTTCTTTCTGAAGGTTGCTTTATGCATCTGCTGCTAAAGATAAGGACAGAGAGAGAAATAGAATGAGAAAAAAAAACTAGAAATTCTCTGCAGGATGAGTGCAAAACAGGTATATTAGTCACAACCTAGAAATATATGAAGTACAAAATGGCATTCAGGTGCACAGCATGTTGTAGAGCAGCTGAAATATGTGCAAAGGGAATGAATGTAGCCTAAGCAGAAGAAACGAGAGAAATAGCAGTGCTCAAGGCAGAGTGACAGAGACAACCGCAGGTCAGGAAATAATGATGCATCCATGGAAATCAGTTACCGAGCTACATATACATCTGGAATACTTTTTAATAGCTGACATCTGAGTAGAATCCCTGTAAGTGGTTAATACACCATCATAGTTTCACAGGTGTTTACTAGGCTAATGAACACAAGGGCCTTTTTAAGCGTAGCCATGCTCCCAAATCTCTGACAAGTTCTGGTACCCTTGATAAGTGTAAGCAGGGGCTTGGGAGATGAAATATTTACATTCACGGGCCTGGGAGATGAACCACTTACAAGCTGTATGTGTCCATTAGAGACATAGGTGCCAAGCCAGAGATGAATTTTCTGTTCGCCATCCAATTGTCCAAGTTACACTTGAATTGGGTTAGAGAGGAATTCTGCTTCACATGGATGGGGACCCTGTTCCAGAGATGGAGTAGTCTGAAGGATACATGCCTGTTTCTCCAGCAGGTCCAGTTTATACCACAGGCACAGTTTAAGTCTTTAGAACATGTAATTGTGGTGCTGTTTATTTTGTGGATATGCAGGAGGTCTGTCAGAGTGGGGTCTGACAATGTCCCGCATTCCAGGCATAGATCTCCCCTCAACAGCCTGCAGAAGACAGAATACCGGAATAGAGCTCTATGGCAGTCTACATAGGACATTTTACTTATTCCCTGTATTCTTTTAATGAGGAACCTCTGTGGATGCTCCGTTTGTTGGATATGCATGGTTAGTTACATACCCAAGGGGGCATTGTACTCAATTATAGGTCTAATGAATGCCAAATGAAGTGGAACAATGACTTTCTTGTACTTAGAAGCTATACCATTGTTTATAACTTGTGCAACATAGAATTATTTCTTACATAGAATGATTTCCTCACTACTGTAGATACGTGATGGTCAAAGGCTAGATTACTGTCTCTGTGTGTCCCTAAGTCCCTGAATTATGGGTCAACTTTAAATGATGTGTTGTCAATATGATAGTTACCAGGGATAGATGACTTCGGTAGGGTACTATTCTGCATTGATTTATAATCATCTGCAAATGTAGTCAGTTCTGACTTCCTGGCTGCTATTGATGCCCAAGTGTGGTATTGTGTCAAATGCCTTGGGCAGTTCAAGGTAGGCAGTGTGAACCATTTTGCCCTCATCCATTGCTTTGGTGACCTTCTCAAAGAAGTCCAGCAGGGTGAGTAGGCATGACCTGCCCTTGATGACCTGCCCTCGATGAAACCAAACTGGGTTGGTCCAGTGTCTGGAGATTTACTATACCATTATTGATCATTTCCATGATAATTCTTTCCATGGCTTTGCATATAAGACTAGTGAGACTTATGGGTCTGTAGTTTTCAGGTTCTGTAGAAGGCCCACCTCTATGTAGAGGGATAACTGTTGCTGTTCTCCATTCATGAGGCACAAAGCCTGTTTGGCTGCTACAGTTAACTAGCAATTTCAGAGGGCCTGCTAGGTCATGTTTCATCCTATTTAGAAGATATCCTGAGATACTGTCTGGGCCTATTGATGCAGTGTTCTTGGCCTTAGAGTGAGCATTAAGGACCTGTTCCCTAGTGATAGCAGGTAGAGTTATGTTTGATGGTATTTCCCGAAGGAAGGTTGAGGCGAAGAGAGGGCTAAAGATGGAGCTGAATTTGTTGACCAGTAGGTTTGCTATATCATATGTCTCAGTATAGATGCCTCCGTTTAGAATGAGCTCTGCACACAAATGTGTATTGCCTTTGAGATTGTGGACATATCTAAAGAATGCCATGGGGTTGTCCTTGGCCTGAGAGGTCAAATTTTCCTCAAATTTGGCTTTGCTAGACATTGTTTGTCCCCTGAGTTGTTTGTTTAGTTTGATGAGAGTGCTTCTGTCCTCCTGCATGCTGCACCTACTGATTTTTGCCATGATTTTCTTCATCCTGTTATGCAGCCAAAGGATTTTGTGATTCCACCAGGATGGCTTGTTTTTTGAGTTAGTTCTGTACTTCTTCCTGGTGGTTACAACTGCCTTTATGCAAGTATTAAGATGCTTCTATAGGGTTTCTTTGAACAGTTCTGCATAGTCAACAGTGTTCTCAGTGTTTATGGGGGCTTGAAATTTTGCCAGGTTATCACTTAAAAGTGGAGCAGTGGTGCAGCGGTTAATGTTGTTGCCTCACATCAAAAGGTTCTCCAGTTCAATTCTAAGCTGAGGCACCTTCTTCACCGCATTTGTGTGAGTTTCCTTCAGGTACTCTAATTTCCACCCACATTCCAAGGATATGTATCTGGAGCTTTTCTCCCCATGCCTCCACTGAAAATGGGCTCTGTCCCAGTTGAACTTTCCTGGTAAACAAATGGTAAATAAAAAAATAATAATTAAAGTCATCCATGAATATGGTATTAGGTTGAATGGTGAGTGTTTCCAGTAAGTTTAAATACATGACATGGGATTTCTGGGTCATAGAGGGGGACCTATAGCTTGCACAGAAGTCATATTACATCTTGCCTATGGTGATTTGAACATGGAATAGCTCAAGTCATTGTCCTGTTTGAAGATAACTTCTTGGAGTGGAGTTTTTTGTTTAGCCTCCTAACATTGAGCAGTAATACCTTTAGAGTTTTCTGGTTTTGATTTGCTATGTCAGAAGTGCTTTTAGTTTGGCATTGCATAAAAAAGACACTATGGGGGAAGACAATACCCGGAATTCAGTAAGGTTCTGTGCAGGAAAAGCTTATTCCTGCATGGAAATGACTGTTTAAGAGCAGTACGGCAGCGTGCCATGCATAGTAATGAAGGCACACTGCCTCTGCTCCTAAACGGAAATGGAGCATGGATGAGTGCAGGGGGTGTGGCTGAGAGCAGAGCTCTCACAATACACATGCCCTTGCACTCAAGAATTGCTGTTTGGCAATTACAATGAGCGAGAAAGCTCATAGGGGGTTGCATACTTCCTAACTGTGCAGAACTTCACAGAATGTCCAGATTTTTTGCCCATACATGTGGCCTGTACCCCATTTGTCCTGGCAAATCACCGGGATGATCTCAGGATTGAAGTCATGAAATAATGGCATACATTTGACTTTCAGACACCAAATCCTTCAGAAAAGTTATATTAAAACAAATCCTGTTACTCTAGCAACTTACTTAAGTTTATAAGAGAAATATTAAAATATGTCCCTAGTTGTACCTCATTTTGTCAAGCTTTGTCCAGATATTTTGCATGAAGAGTTTGAGAGCTATGGGGGGTTGCTAGGATGTCTGCCAAATGTGCAGATGCATGCAGGAATCCACAGCAATAAGTGTAATCTGTCCCTTCAAAGAGAAAACAACACTAGAGAAATTTGTTTTATCAAACAGATTAAATTTAACTGTAGGTGCACAGGTTTGCCCATTGCTTAGCTACTCATACTGTAGCTTAAATAGCATAAGAAGATTAATAGCAAGATACATTCAGTTGAAGCAGTACTGCAATAGTGTAGTGGCCAGTTCGCTTTGCGAGCATTCATTCCCGGGTCGATCCTCACTGCAGTAAATTCCATTTTCCATGTGAAAGCAATATATGAACTTTTTTGCTGTATGACCTACTAAATAACATATATTTGTGAACTGAAGTACTGCATTAAGTGCAGATGTGAGATAACATTGTAATAATGTGGTAAAATCCACAGATAAACACAAGTGCCCCATTCAGTATACATACACATGAATCAGAGATACTAAACAAAGTTATAATGTGTAATGAATGATAAATAAATCCATAGAGTGTCCAAATCTACCACTTTCTCAAGACCCATGTTTCATTGCTTTCTAAATTAGTGCCGGGGTAAGTGGGAGTAAGCACTTTTAAGCAGTAGTAAGCGGGTTTAAGCCTGTTTGCACAGAGGTAAGCAATGTGCACACAAGTTAAGCAATTTTGATGCTAACTCTCTGTAACCATATTTAACCGGAAGTTATCATTGCTTAACGTTGTGCAAACCCACGCAAACCTGCTTACAACTGCTTAAAAGTGACTTAATCACTCTGTATCCATCAGCCTCTGTTCTGCCCAGCAACAAAATAAACAGGTCTTGCAGGTCTTGAACCCAGGATCCTGTACACTATAGTCATAGCAGTTAACCAGTAAGCCATTACAGCTGTACATAAAACTGAGGTATACCCAAACAGATCCTCACTATAGCAAAATCACAATTTACATGTGAAAGGAATCTATAAACAGTTTTATGTTGTATAACCTACTACATAACATATATATGTGAAATGGGGTACTGCATTTAGTCCAGATGTGAGGTGTCATTGTAATAAAGTGGTGAAATCCCCCAATAAACACAAGTACCCCATACAGTGTACGTACACGTGAATCATGGATACTAAACAGATATATAACATGCAATGAATGATAAATCAATGCCAAACAGCAAATAGCGTGCAAATTTAAAAATAAGCAAGGCTAAGCATTGCACACCTCTGCTTACTAGGTGTAAGCAATGCATAGCCCAGCTAAATCGATTTGCCTATTGGTATACCCCTTTAAGCAATACCAACTTTAGGTAAGCAAATTTGCCCATCATCATCTTCTTTCGACTGTTCCCATTAGGGGTTGCCACAGCGGATCTTTTGTTTCCATTTCTTCCTGTCCTCTGCATCATGCTCTTTCACACCAACCGCCTGCATGTCCTCTCTCACCACATCCATAAACCTTATCTTAGGCCTTCCTCTTTTCCTCTTACCTGGCAGCTCCATCCTTAGCATCCTTTTCCCAATATAGCCAGTATCCCTCCTCAGCACATGTCCAAACCAACGTAATCTCGCCTCTCTTGCTTTGTCTCTAAACTGTCCAACCTGAGCTGACCCTCTAATATACTGATTTCTAATCCTGTCCATCCTAGTCACACCCAGTGCAAATCTTAACATCTTTAACTCTGCCACATCCAGCTCTGACTCCTGCCTTTTTATCAATGCCACCATCTCCAACTCCTATAACACAGCTGGTCTGACTACCCTCTTGTAGACCTTCCCTTTCACTCTTACTGGTACCCGTCTGTCACAAATCACTCGACACTCTTCTCCACCCATTCCACCCTGCCTGTACTCTCTTCTTCACCTCTCTTCCACACTCACCATTACTCTGAACTGTTGATCTCAAGTACTTAAACTCATCCACCTTTACCAACTCCACTCCCTTCATCCTCACCATTCCTCTACCCTCCCTCACATTTACACACATATATTTTGTTTTACCCCACTGACCTTCATTCCTCTCCTCCTAAAGTCTCCACCTCTCCAGGGTCTCCTCAACCTGGTCCCTATTCTCACTACATATCACAATGTCATCTGCAAACATCATAGTTCACAGGGCCTCCTGTCTGATCTCATCTGTCAACCTGTCCATCACTACTGCAAATAAGAAAGGGCTCAGAGCTGATCCTTGATGTAATCCCACCTCCACCTTAAATGTATCTGTCACTCCCACCGCAGTCCTCACCAATGTCACATTACCCTTGTACATATCCTGTACCACTCTTACATACTTCTCTGCCACTCATGACTTCCTCATACAATACCACAACTCCTCTCTAGGCACCCTGTCATATGCTTTCTCTAAGTCCACAAAGACACAATGAAACTCCTTCTGACCTTCTCTGTATTTCTCCAACAACACTCTCAGAGCAAATATTGCATCTGTAGTGCTCTTTCCTGGCATGAAACCATACTGCTGATCACTAATCATCATCTACCTTCTTAACTTAGCTTCCACTACTCTTTCCCATAACTTCAAGCTGTGACTGATCAATTTAATCCCTCTGTAGTTACTGCAGCTCTGCACATCACCCTTATTCTTAAAGATAGGAAACAAAACTCTTTTTCTCCACTCCTCAGGCATCTGCTGACTTTCCAAAATTTCATTAAACAATCTGGTTAAAAATTCCACTGCCATTTCACCTAAGCACCTCCATGCTTCCACTGGTATGTCATCTGGGCCAATAGCCTTTCCATTCTTCATCCTCTTCATAGCTGACCTTACTTCCTCCTTGCTAATCTGTTTCACTTCCTGATTCACTATCCCCACAATATCCAACCTTCTTTCTCTCTCATTCTCTTCATTCATCAGCCCTTCAAAGTACTCTTTCCATCTACTCAACACACTCTCCTCACCTGTGTGTACATTTTCCTCACTATCCTTTATCACCCTTACCTGCTGCACATCTTTCCCAGCTCTGTCCCTCTGTCTAGCCAATTGGTACAGGTCCTTTTCTCCCAGCCCTATTTATAAGCCACAGGTGGGAATATGTCTCATAACTGGTTGCAGCTTCCTCCTGTAGGCACTATGGCTGGTGTCGGAGAAGGATCGCTCTTCCAGGCGTAACACGGTGGCATCCAGGAGTCCAATGTCATTTCAGGACTCCTGGTAAAAGACCATGTAGAGAGACTGCTGCAGGGCCAGTACCAGGGTTCCCAATATAAAGCCTGTGACCTCATCAGTGCCACTGGCATCTCTGAAACTAGTGAGCAGGTCAGGCATCACTATGATGACCTGAAAGGGAGTTAGAGGGAGCTCTTGGATCAGCGGATCCAAGAAGCTAGGCAGGGTGATGTCCCAGCAGTGTGTAAGTACTCATTCTACTACCTGTTTAATAATTGCCAGCTCGTGTATGTTACGGATAGGTATGGCTAAATATTCCTTTTATGTCTTTGACAGCAGCAGCAGACTGGGCTGCGAATCAGGAAGACCATGCCTGTAGGTTGCAGAGGTGACATCACGAGGCAGATTAGTAATAATCTCGCATGTACTGTCATAAAAAATAAATCTAAAAGTAGTAGAAAGTTAATTGCCAGTATAAAACCTGTATTGTGTATGGGATGTGCTGAATAAATCAGACAATATGGCAGGAAGAGTCTCATATAGGTTGTATTTAAATAAAAGATTTAACAGCCTGGCAATAAAGGTATAACTCCTGGACTGCTTGTGTTTACTCTGGTATCATATAGTAATATAGTGTTGCATTCTCTTAATAGTACAGTTGTATTAAGCACTGTTACCCACACTGTGCTACACAAATAAAATATGTAGGAATGCCTGTATATGACTGTTGTAATCGCAAGGTCATATTGTACAACTGAGAGAGACTTAGAAAATAGTGCAAACATACACAACATAATCCAAATAGCACACTCAACTGAGACATAAATTGATGTATTTTTAGCACACACAGCCATGGTTCAAATCCTGGGAGTAGTAGTATATACACATACACACACATATACATATTTTACTATGTATAGATATGTATAGGAAGATACATATTTAGAGGGTGCACAGCATATTGAACAGCCAGTATTCATACAGTTGCCAACTTTTAAAATGGACAGTGTATGATTCTCTCATACAAAAGACAATTATTGCATGAAACATATACCCACAGATAAGTCAAAGGATATGACACCCCACAAAATTTTACATACATAAGAAATGTTTATTTGTGTACTATTACAGTTGTATATGTCATGTCATATAGCTGTTAGGTGTTAAAATACAAACTGAGTAATGCAACTCTCAAGCAAAACATTTTATACAGTAATCCAAAAGCATAACATATGTTGTTGTCCAGGCCAAGGCCTTAACCATAAAGAAACACTGGGCCAGAAGATAACAATCAATAAACAGTAAGTAATGCAGATGTAGTTCAGCAGCTTCCGATTACAGTCTGTACTCAACCCCTAAGGGGAAAAGAATTAAGTTGTCTCAATGAAGATGTATCTGTTACATAACAATGCTTAACTTAAAACATCGCTATCACACTGACAAACAGAACAGTCTGACAGTGAGCACTAGCCCACCAATGTTCCCAAGGTGAAATGTATGGATATTATAGGTTTATAGGTTGGTACTACGCTATCGACCTTAGGGCAAGCCTTGCCATAACAATTCCCTGGATATTTCTTCCCACAATATTTACTTTCCTGGACCCCTGTCTAGCAGGGTGACTGACGTGATCCCTAGGCTGAATTTCCTATCTCCCATCCCATCGTCAAGGTTCTTTTTGATGAGGGCCAATGAGGTGCTCTGCTTGACATGTATGGGCAGTCTATTCAAGAGTATGGGGAGTCCCTGGGTCAGGAACCTATCCCTCCAGCATGTTTTGTTCATTGTGATGACAAGGTTTAGATCCCTGGAGCGTGTGGCTCTGAGGGACTGGGATTTCTTTAAGTGGAGCATGTCCAACAGCTTAGGGTTTGACATGGCCTGTATGCTAAGCAGAGATCGCCTCTGAGTAGACAATATGCCACAGAGTATAACTGGAGTTTTTTTAAATGGTCAGCATAGGGCATCTGCTTTAGGCCTGTGATTCTTTTAGTGAGGTATTTGTGTGGCCTTTCCAGCTGTTGCAGATGTCTTGTGAGTTACATACCAAACGGGGCGTTGTACTCTATAATGGGTCTAATGAGGGATGAGTACAGTGGGACAATGACCTTTTTTTTTCTGGATGAAAAGCCCTTAGTGATGAGGTGTGCCACATAGAAGGATTTCCTGACTGTTGTGGTGATGTGGTTATTGAAGGTGAGACCACTGTCCACCTGGGTCCCTAAGTCTCTCATTACAATTTCAGTGTTTAGTGTACTGCCACCTATGTGGTAATCCATGGGTACATGTTTTTTCCCAAAGGCGATAACTATACATTTCTTGGCATTAAGCTTGAGCCCATGGCTCTGGCACAAAGCATCGGTTTCTGTAAGGCCCTTTTGTAGAATATCCACATCATTTGGGGATTCAATAATGGCCCCAGTTTGCAGTCATCTGTTAACAGTTGGCAACCCATCGAGTGATGTAGGGATTTATGCCCAGCTTAGTAAGTTTATCTGTGATTCTAGAGTGGGGTATAGTGTCGAAGGCCTTGGCAAGGTCCAGATATGCTGTGTGGACCGCCTTACCCTCGTCCACAGCTCTGGAGACTGATTTGAAGAAGTCAATCAGGTTCAGGAGACATGGTCGGCCCTTCACAAACCCAAACTGGTTGGAGTTAAGTGTTTGAAGGTTGCCAATGTTTTTGTTTATAAGTTCTATGATAATGCGTTCCATGCCCTTGCAGATCAGGCTTGTCAGACTGATGGGATGGTAGCTTCCAGGATTCAAGGTGGATCCCCCCCTTGTGGAGTGAGATAACTGTAGCTTTGCACCACTCAGTGGGCACAAAACCTGAGGTGAGGCTATGATTAATCATGACACTTAAGTGAGGTACCAGTTCATTTTGTAGTTCATGTAGTACACAGCCTGGGATGCCACCTGGTCCCATGGATGCTGTATTCTTAGCTTTGGAGAGTGCTGTTTCTACCTGTGTGGCCATGATTACCGGAATTTGGTAATCTTTTGGTATTGAGATAGGCCCTTTAGGGGGTGAGAGGGGGGGTGAAGTTTGCACTAAATCGATCAGCCAGTATATTGGCAATATCCTTGGGATCAGTATATTTAATGCCATTCTGTTGCATCAAAGAGCAGATATGAGTATTGCCATTTAGATTATTGACATAACTATAGAATGCCTTGTGGTTGTCTTTGGAATCTTTGGAAATTTTATTTTCGTAACTAGCTTTGGAGGATTTTATGAAGGATCTCAGCTTCTTACTGAGGCTGGTAAGGGAGTTTTTTACATTCTGGGATTTTCCTCTTTTCTGCAACAGTTTTTTCCTTCTGTTGTATAGTTTGTTTATGGCAGAAGACCACCAGATTGGCTTCCTTTTTTTGGAGGGGAGCATCTTGGTTCTATTTGGGATGGCACGATTCATGCACAAGTGGATTGCTTGTACAGTGCCTTAGTGTAGGATTCAGCAGTCGAGCTTTCAGCTCCCATCTGCATGGATGTCATGAAGTTTGTCACTTCTGACTTGAGTAGCATGAAGTTGGCTTTGGAGAAGTTTTTTACAGTTTTCCATACTGGGGGGTCTGGGTAGGATGTGGATGCCAAGGGTGATTTGCTTATGGTCAGATCTGACCAATGAGGGGTTAACCATTGGTGTGGAGCATCTATCTCCCATGTTGGTAATGACCAGGTCTAGGATATTGGAGCCCCTGGTGGGACAATGGATTAGTTGATCCAGGGCATTGGTATTTATGAATTCCAAGAACCGTTGGGAAAAGGTGTTGGTACCCGAGTAGTTTTCCCAGTTAATGGCGGGGTAGTGAAAATCACCCAGTATTAGGGTGTTTGGTTGTATCCTAATATTTTCCAGTATGTTTAGAAAGGTGTAGTGAGAATCTTGGGGCATGGTGGGGGAACTGTAGCAAGCTACAATTTGGATTGCAGTCTTACCTAGTGTTAGTTGCACCTGGAGAATTTCAGATGCATTGTGTTGGGCAACTAACCTGGAGGTGTAAATATCCTTGGTGAATATGGACACTCCTCCACCTTTAGTGTTTTGGTCTTGGTTTGGTGGCCGAAAAGTGTGGTAAGAGTTGTAGCCTGGTAATTCAGTGGTGCTCTCTGGAGCCTTGAACCAGGTCTCAGTTATTGCACAGATATCGATGTTCTCCATTTTTAGGAGTGCCTCGAGAGAGTGCATTCTGAGATTTAGACTTCTAGCATTGAGTAGCATTACCTTCAGATTTGCATGCTTGTATCTGTTACGGGGGTGGTTTTGTCCTTTAAACCTTGCCTAAAAAAGGCACTATAGGGGTGGCAAGAGCTTTAGCCAGTAACCTGAATCCCAGGGGTGACAGGTGCAGACCATCTCTGGCAAAGCATTGAGGTTTGTCGATCGTGTCATCCCAGGCTGACACATACTGGATCCCCTCTGAATAACACCAGAAGCTTAGCCAATTGTTGAAGTCAATAATTTTGTCCTTATACTGTGGTATCATTCTGCGTGAAGGGTCATATCTGCCTGGGCCACATGATCCGAGAGCTCATCCATGTCTCTTTTCATGTAGTCCAAAGAAGTACATCTCAAATCATTCACTCCAACATGGACAATGACAGAGTCATATTTATACTTTTTGTGGAGTGACTTGAGTGCATGCATTATGTGGCAGATCCTGGCACCCGACAGGCAACTGACTGCAATTTTCTCCTTGTTCAGCCTGGTGAGTGGGACATCAGTGTGCCTGACTATAGTGGCATCTATGACTAAAAAGTGTTGGGTACGTTGTCATGCCTTAGGGGCTGTTGTTGAGTAGCACACTGGTGTTGTGAGCTATGTATCACTTTGGTTGTGACTGGTGTTTGTTTGTGTTTCAGCTTTGGAGGTTCTTCTTGCTTGTGCAGGTTAATGTTAAGGGCTTCCACATATGTGGGTTTAGTGTTGCTATGTGTGGGTGTTGGTGTGAGTTTAGAAGGGCTATGTGTTGCTTGAGGTGTGGTGCAGGTGTTAACTTTCTCCTCTTGACTGTCTAGCACAATCTTGGCTGGAGAAAGCTTTGCTTCCAGTTTGGCTATGTAAGTGCATCTCACAGGTTGTAGTGTTGGGTGGTAGGAGGAGAGGGTTGTCTGTGTACATGAGACAGTTGCTGCATTGCCCCAGTATGCCCAGATTCACCAGGTGGACAGGAGAAATCAAAGGAAAGCTGACCCTTGGACATGCCTGTTTAGGTGCTTTTTTTGTGAAGTACAAGAGCTGTTTCCCCTTACCTTTACAAGCAATTATAGGCTGTTTACAATTAATTTCTCCTTATTAACAAGGAGAGTTGAGAGCTTGTGTCAATTTAAGGCTTCTTAGTGCTTTCCAGCAGGTTCTAGAGCAAGTGCTAGTCACAGTGGCTCAGATTTTAGTGCTACTACTGAGAAACCAGCTATAAAGCCATATACCTTAAGGTGTCTTATTACAGATATCCACACACCCAGTTCGGGTTTGTGAAAGGCAGATCATGCCTCCTGAACCTGATCGACTTCTTTGAGGCAGTCACCAAAGCCGTAGATGAGGGTAAAGTGGTTCACACAGCCTATCTTGACCTCGCCAAGGCTTTCAATACCATCCCCCATTCTGGAATTATAGCTAAACTCAGTAAACTAGGCATAAATTCCTACATCACAAGATGGGTTGCCAACTGGCTCACTGACAGAACCCACACCACTGTAAAAGTTGCAGACTCCAAATCTGACCTCAAACCAGTGACAAGTGGAGTACCACAGGGATCCGTCCTGGGACCGCTCCTGTTTGGTATCTACTTCTCTGAAGTACAGGCTAACATAGAAGGCCTCTGGCTAATGAAGTTCGCAGATGACTGCAAACTAGCAGCCATAGTCAAGTCCCTAAATGATGTGAACATCCTACAGAAGGGCCTCTCTGAGACAGATGCCTGGTGTCAGAGCCATGGCCTCAAGCTCAATGCCAAAAAGTGCAGTGTCATCCCCTTTGGTAAAAACTCTGTACCCATGAACTACCACATAGGCAGCAATCTACTTAACACTAAATGCATGATAAGAGACCTTGGGACCCAGGTGGACAGTAGTCTCTCCTTTGATAGTCACATCGCCACATTAGTCAGGAAGTCTTTCTACGTGGCACACCTCATCATAAAAGGGTTCTCGTCCAGGAAAAAAGAGGTCATTGTTACCCTCTACTCATCACTCATTAGACCCATTATAGAGTACAACACCCCTTTTGGAATGTACCTCACAAGACATCTGCAGCAGCTGGAAAGGCCACAGAAGTACCTCACAAAGAGGATTACTGGACTCAAACAAATGCCCTACACTGACCACCTCAGAAAACTCCAGCTTTACTCCATAGCATATCGCCTACTCAGAGGTGATCTCTGCCTAACATATAAAGCTATGTCAAACCCAGAGGTGTTGGACATGCTACACCTAAAGAAATCCCAAACCCCGAGCTACACGCTCTAGGGACCTAAACCTTGTCACCACAATAAACAGGACATTCTGGAGGGACAGATTCCTATCCCAGAGACTTTCCATACTCTGGAACAGGCTACCCATCTATGTCAAGCAAAGTTCTTCATTAGCACTCTTCAATAAAAATCTTAATGAGTGGATGGGAAATAGGAAATACACCCCGGGGATCACTTCTGTGTCTCTGCTCATCAGTGGCACAGGAAAATAACTTTATTGGGTGGCGTAAGCCAGGGAACCTTGTTGGCTAGGCTTGCATAGGCCCTTGGGCCGATAGCCTAGTACCTACCTATGAACCTATGAACATGTTGTAACAGCCTAGGTTATATATGGTGCATACCCCTCCCTCACAGAATGACTTACAGGGGCATATAACAATTACATACACTGACCTCTGGATTGCACAAGGCACACACATTTTGTCCAGCTGTAGCCCACATATATATGGACCCTGCCCCACAACATGTGTGGGGACCACAACAACACTGAAATGGTGCCAGGAATGGAAGCACGACATAATCATAGGCCACTACTTAACAACCTCTTTCTGCATGACATATGGACAAAGCCTGGTATATAGGTGGAGGACAGAGGCTGGAACACAGGGCAATAATTGCAATATTGTTGTTATACACTAACAAGGTTGCTGGTGTTACAGGATTGGATGCAACATACCCTTAGTCAGGGACATGAAGTCAGAAACACAAATGGATGTAGCCATGTACTGATAGCATTCAACAGACAGAATGCCAGTGATATATCTGAGTCAAGACCTGTCTGGTGGACAGACAAAACATAACAGCCAATCCTCTGACCATCATGTGGATAGACCCATAGTTGAGAGCTATGCAGACAGACTGCATTCCATGCCAAACTAGTATGTACACACAAACCCTGTAGCACTAGTGGTATACAATGCATACAACAACACTACTCACACTGTCAGTAGGTCTGGAACCTTATACAAATATGTAGCTGGCCTATGTCTGCAAGTCCCCTTGTAAGAGGTATTGCTACCTGCTGTCCGCAACACTGCTGCCCACACACAGGAAGGGTGGCCTCCATACAGGAAAGGTAAAGGGACCACACCCACATGATTTAGGAATTTATAGTAGTGGGTTTCCATGACAGTGGTAATTGGAAGTACTACACAGCAGGCTGCATGCCGGTAGCAAGTGGTGGACACTGTTTGGTGCAGAGGCCATCACCTGATCATGTTCATCACCTACAAAATCCATGCTGCAATCTATTCAGAACAGCTCAATCTATGTAGTGGAGAGAGACAAAGAGAGAGAAAGAAAAAGACAAACATCCATCCAGCCAGTAAATATAAAGACGTTCAAAAACTGACCCTACAGACATCCCAAGTTGACCTAGGGAATGCAGCAAACTGTATCCAGAATAGATGACAATCCCACAACAGGTATGTGAAGCATATATGCATGTAATTAAACGTAGTACTTGGTCCATAATAATCGGATAGAGTATGTGGAAGGATTTATATGTGCCATCAGGTGCTGTTGTAATGATGTCCAGCTGAACAACTGCTATGGACATTAGTGTCTGCCCCTGTGGGCAGTAGGCCATACCTGTCAACTGTGCAGATCAACAATGAATGACAAGATGTAAGCCATCATAGTGTGTGTTGTGTACTGTAAGACATGTATATTAGTGTGGCCAATAGCTGATGGTGAAAGTAATGTCATTATGATGGACATGAGTTTCAGAGCCCACCACTTGCAGGACAGTCATGTTAATGTGTAATGTTGCATGCACAAATGCCATAGGTGTGTAATAGGCTTATCACAAATCTGTCCCTATATATAACCCCCTAATGTTAGGCTGTGTCCACATGTGACACCTGTCTGTGTTGTAGCAAGGCAGAACAGTGCAGCTGTGCAGGAAGGAGAGTTAGAGAGTGTGGACCTAATGTTTGAATGCACCCCATATATATATATATATATATATATATATATATATATATATATATATATATATATATATATATATATATATGTGTGTGTGTGTGTGTGTGTGTGTGTGTGTGTGTGTGTGTGTGTGTGTGTGTGTATATATTGTGTGTGTGTGTGTGTATATATATATATATATATATATCACACACACACACACACACAGACACACACACACACACACACACACACACACACAAACACACACACACACACATATATATATATATATATATATATATATGTATATATATATATATATGAAATAGAACTCATAATATATATCTACACACACACACATATATATATATATATATATATATATATATATATATATATATATATATATATATATGTGTGTGTGTGTGTATGTCTACATGTCTACATATATACAAACACACACACACATATTGATATAACTACATGTCTCCTACTGTTGAATGACAGTGATGCACGATATTTGTGAGGGAACATCACACATATCAATACAAACATATATATACAGCAGTAAGTGGGTGCAGAGTGGACAGTTATGTCAGGTGTGAACCCCATGTTGGGAACACATTGCCCTTGTTTGTGAAGGTGGGATTGGTAATTTGGGGAAGGATAGTAGGTATATTTGGGGAGGTAGGTTGGGTTGAAAGACAGACAAGACAGCATACGGGGAGGTATATGACACATGTGGTGGGTAAACACCTTGGATGGGGAGTGTTGTCTGGAATGTGGACGCCCATGAGCCCCCATATAGAAACAATGGGACCAAGGTTCCCACTCATGGGCAGTCACAACATTATCTTCATGGCCCTGAAGGTGCCTGGGCTGGGGGCTGAGCAGGAGGAGTATGCGGACCCTGTGATTATGTAGTGAGGGCCTCAAGGTGCTGTAGCAAATCTCCCAAGTCTCTGTGAAACTCCCTATGCACCAGACCCTAGACCTGACATTGGGTGACAGGTTCCTGTCTGTGTGTGCTCTGGGGGGGGTGAACACCATCCCCTGAAGTGGTTCCACCTGAAGGTTGTGTAGGACCAGTAGATGAGGAGGTCCCAGGGTGGGTCCCAGATGTGATGTGGCTTGGTAACATGGCCAGATGAGGTGTGAGAGGTGCTTCTGCTGGCAACTGTTTCCCAAACATGCTATTGTGTCATGGTATATGACTCTCATCAATATTTATGGAGTATTAGTTCAACTTATAACCCACCCCTCCATCCGAAGTTAGTCATATATGAAAAATTATGTGAACTTTACTTAAAAAACATACAAAAGAAAAAGAACAAGCCTCACAATTTTAATTTGACAGAGACTGAAATAGCAGCCATGGAACACTTACAAGGTAACAACATTAGAATAATGATACCAGACATGGGGGGTAGTTATTATGGATATATACAGTTACAATGAAAGGTTACAACTTTTATTAGAAACTGACACATATAGAGTAGTGTCTCTTATCTTAACAAATTAAATGGGGCATACAGAAAGATTCATGCACAGTTAACTGAAAAATTCTTAGAGAGAAGAATTGGCATTAACCTTTATAACTATGTGGACATCATTACCCCACGAATATCAGTATTTTTTTGGATTACAAAAATACACAAGAGTATTCAAAATCCCCCTATGAGACCTCTAGTTGATGGAAGAGGTTCCCTTACTGCTCCGTGTGCTCAGTTCTTGGATTATGAGTTAAAGAAAATAATAGTGAAAGAAACTCGTATATGTAAAGACTCATGGAGTTTTCTAGAACAGATAAAACATCTTATCACATTAGTGACATTTTCATCACCATAGATGTAACTGACCTTTACAGAGTCATCTCACAACAAACTGGGATAGAATGGGTAAACAAAATGCTTGTAGAATACAAGGTGCCACACAGTACATTCTCTTATTTTAGAATTGTTAGAGCTTGTTTTAACTAATAATTATGTCTCTTTTAACCATAAGTATTATTTGCAAGAGAAAGGAATAGCCATGGGCTCACCGTGTGGTGGAGCCTATGCAAACCTAGTTATGGCATACTGGAAAAGACAGTTTGTCTTCCAGTCAAGGTTTAATAACTACATTAAACTATACCAGTGGTTTCAAGATTACATTTGTATTATTTGGAAAGGAACGCAGGCTGAGTTATGTGAATTTTTGTCATATATTAATGAAACTACTAGTTTCTTAAAGTTTACATGGCAATATGATTCAGTCACCATAGATTATTTAGATGTGAATTTGATGAAAGATGATGAAGGTGGCAGATATGTGTCCAAAATTCATAGAAAAGCTACATACTCTTAACACTTTTCTGCATTATAAAAGCTCACACCCATTTCATCAAAAAAAAGGTCTGTTATGAAAGGCCAATTGGTCAGGGCTGTTTGCATGGTTACAACACATGAAGAGTTTTTGAATGAATGTCAGTTTCTGCATGGTATGTTCCTGAAAAGAGGTTACCTAGTAAAGTTAGTGGAAGAACTAAGTATGGAAGTCATTACTAAGAGACTAAATGATTATTTTCAACCTATTTTGGGCACCATTCCACTTACATCAGCCAATGGCAGGTATCAGGGAACATTAAGTACTATAGAATGCAGTATCATGATAGAACTATGCAATGACACTACACAACAACCTCCAGACTTTCAAAAAGCCTTAACTATAACTTTTAGCCAGGACGCTAAGTTTTTAACTTCTATTTTTGAAAATAACTGGCCAATTCTTTTAGAGGACGCTAACATCAGGAAGCACTTAGGGGTTAAACCAGCTATTGTATATAGAAGACGTAATAATTTTAAGGATTTATTTAAGAACAGACAAGTTCTCTTTCATGCAAATAAACAAGGAACTTTTAGATGCGGAGCTTGCTCATGGTGTCATATGGTAAAAGTAACTGATAATATAACTATCAGAAACATTAGACATCAGATAAAAGGAAAATATTCTTGTAATCGCAGAGCAGTGGTTTATTTGGCCATGTGCGATTCATGCTCTGGTTTCTACATAGGAAAGACTGAGCGTAAGCTAAGTCAAAGAATCTGTGAGCATGACTACGCTATTAGGAAAACAATCTGAATAATGCATTGGCCAAACATATTTCTGACAATGTGAACCATGCATTTTACTTTGTAGTAATTGATCAAGTCATTATTGATGAAAAGAAGCCTTGAGGTTTACAGTTAGAAATAAATGAGCTAAAATGGCAAATCTGCTTTCAAGCAGACAGTTGGCCTGGCATCAGTGATCACACTTCTATCTCGGCCATATTGAAACTAAAAGCACTTGAAAGAAAAAAGGTTTTAAAACAACAAAAATAAGGTTGTTTGACAACTGGCAACAATATACAGTTTTAGACATTAATTTATACAGTCTCACACATATTTAAATATACATACATATATACTCA
The DNA here is from genome assembly GCF_019279795.1 of Protopterus annectens. Lineage (NCBI taxonomy): Eukaryota > Metazoa > Chordata > Ceratodontiformes > Protopteridae > Protopterus > Protopterus annectens. Next base: position 1,042,541,073 of record NC_056735.1, read on the forward strand.
TTTTGAATATTAGTTGTATTAAATTGTTTTTAATGTAGTGTTGACAGTTTTTGGTTTATATGAGGCAACAGATTTATGTTCACCTGTACATCATGATGACTGACACTGTTTTTAACCAGTAGAAGTAAATGTTAGGATATTTAAGGTGAATGCATGTAGAATAATTTGTCTGATGAAGTTTGAAACTTGTTCATATGAAAGCACTGTTTCTTTGTTACTGGAATCATTAAATGTTTTTATATTTTTCAACTTGTGATTCCTTTTATTTCAACATTTGAACATTGTTCCAGGGGTGCTTGGACTTCAGCCTTGTGTGTTTTCATATTAGTTTGGTGACTTTGTGTTTTATCCGTTATGCTATTGTGTCACTGTTATAGAACATATGTGGGTAGTAATAGTCCACACATTCCGAGATTATGTCTAATAGCATGCATAGATATCCCCATTAACACAAAGCAACAGATATGCAGCAGTCACATAGCAAACAGAACACATGCATATATGGAACCATAGTGGCCCTTACAATGGCATGCAGGTGACATTTGTCGTAACAGGCCACCAATGATAGTGTTTCAATATGGAACATGACTACAAACACATAGCACAAATTGTTGTACAATATGATATGTGTCCCAATGGTAGGTCTTCTGTAGACTTACCCGTTGAGTTGTGTGATCCGATTGTTGTTACAGATAAGGTGGGGGGGAGACACAGATGCGTATTAACCACTATGATATCCTTGCAGTATGAGGTCCTCAGACCTGTTTCCCTCTTTATGTCTTTCAGGCAATATGTCCAGGGAGAGACTTCCTATGTACACAGTGGAGAATGATGTCATCATCACATACCTGGTGCAGCACTACAACACCCTGTTTGGGCATACAGCCCATGATCTGCAGGAGAGGACCACCCTGTGGAACAATCTTGTCCACAGGGTAAACAATGTCAGCCTGCATAACTGCAGTTATGAGCAGGTCCGACATCGATGCACTGATTTACTCCCCCATGCCAGTCAGCATCCTGCTGCAGTTAGGGGGGACCAGTTTGCAACAGGGGGGTCATGCCATCCAGCCCCCCTGACATGTTGAGGAGCTCCTTGCCAGCCTTGGGGCACCTGCCCACCCGCAAACACAAGAACTGGCGGAGAGCATAGTGGAGGTGGGTGCTACCCACACAATGGCTGAGGAGCATGCAGGTAAGGCCACAGGGCACATCAGTAGACCACTGTTGCATATCCATCTGCATCTGTAGAGTTAGATCTTGCCTATGTGAGATGAAATATATATAGCCTGTTGCTGCATTGTAGTAATAAACAGATGTGCATAATCTGTAGTATTGTGGGTTTGTACTGTTGATGTACTGTAATGCTGCACCCACCCTGTACCAATGACACAGGTGTGGCTATTGACATCACATCTCTCACACAATTACTTAGGTACCTCTGGTATACCTCTGGGACAGCAACCTGTAGTTGGCGATTATGGTGTTTGTTCAGGTTTGCCAGTACACCGGTCATGTTATGGCCATGGTATATTCCATGCACACATTTAACACAGCTACCCATAATACATGCTGTACATGTTCAATTATTGTTGCTGTTAACTGCACTGCATCACAGTGGTCACCATGGTGGCATATCTGAAGAGTATGTAAGAGTTCTGCAATATAACTAACAACATGTCATTGCAAAATGCGTGCACAAAAATGAACATAATGGTGGGATAAATGGACTACAGTAGGAACATGTCTGAAACATCACCCTTATACAGTGATGCAGCAGTGTATATACCACTATTACAATAGTACCTGTTACAGATCTACACTATGGCATATCACAATACTGCATTCCACAACCCTTACAACCTGCAATGTGGTCCTAACATGAGCAATGAAAGTATAATATGGAATCCTATGTTAGAACAGAAAATATGGGGAATACATACCTTCACAAACACTAGAAGCATATGTGTGCATACACTCCAGATAACATATTGTGGAAACAGCTTTTGAGGTACTGACAGCATGCATTCTTTGTAAGTACGGACCTTCCAGCAAGTACAGGTCTTCAATGTCACACCAATAAATGGTCTGCTGTCCAAGACATTTGGCCATCAAATGTGCCCACTTACCTGCAACAGAGGCAGCTGTGGCTTGCACACATCTTACAAGCCATTGAATGGATCCCATACCTAACAGTTAGCCCAGAAGTTGACATGTAGCCTTACCTCACCATTGCATATACCATGGCAAACAGTGCAGACAGTCATGTACGGGACAGGATTAATGTAGAAAATAAACAAATGGTCATCCAAGACAGATGACGACACATGTTGCAAACTGGTCATGCAGGCTGCCTAGTAACATGCCACAACACTGAAGGAGTTGCAGGAATGTCTAGCAAGTACTGGCGATGCAGTACCTGTGTCGGCAATTGCCTGGATGCTGCATAAATGTGGCCCAGGGGTTAGGGTAATCAGATGGGACAGTTGAATCATAGGGAGCATCAGCCAGGCCTCTCTACAGGTAGTGTATGCATAACAGCAAAGGACCCCAAAAGGCATGTATTGCAATGTGTATTGGTGTACCAAGACCACACTGGAAACCTACAGACATTATCAATTAAGATACATGTGCTGCACCAACATCACCTCACCCCACCTCAGGCCTACCATCCCCATCTGTACCTCGCCAATGCCAGTGTACACCTGTATGTTTGACATTCATTAGCAGGGACTAGGTTGGTACACATGGTGTTCAGAGTTTGTGACACTGCAAAATGACACACATGTGTAGGCCATAGTTGTCAAGCATCTGCAAAAAGGCTGAGGGTGGGGAGGATGTGTCATCATTAAACACAACAGTGCACTGAAGCAGAGATCCAAAGCTCACTAAGAATGGCTGTATCTCCACACAGTCAAGGTCAGGAATTGTGGCAGGCATAACCCTGAATCCACAGCACTAGTGACAGCACTGTGTGACCTCCAAGAGATGTGCACATCAGTTGACCTTGCAATCATGCAGAGTTGGGGGACATTTGTAGGGCAGAGTGACCAAAGACTGGCAAATGCAGATGGCCCATGCTAGTATACCCCTTCCAGGAATAGTGACTGCTGTAGTACACATAACAGTAGGTGCAACAAACCATCATAAGGGCATGCACACATATGCACCCACAAATTGTATGCATCTCATTCAACATCTGCACATCTAAAACATTTGTCTGACACCACATTTGATTGCACAGGTCATATGTCACATATCAGGTTCATGTAATGTTAACATATGCAGTAATGTGGCCCCATGGCATAACAAAGAAGAGGGTCCCATATCAATAAGGGTGTGTAAACTCCCTATAGCCACAGTAAGGTTTGAAGGTTGTCAGTGTAATTGTATTTTATTGGCCATACATGCACCGCTGATGATGAGATCTGTAAATCAGACATCAGCCATTCGGAAATGACATCTGCCCACATATCATCCCAGGTATGTATTGGACAAACACATAGGGGCTGTGAGCAGTAGAGCAAACATAACTGACACACATACACATTCAGCAATGGTGTGTACACCTGTGAGGTATGGTGCACAGTACATGCCAGGGTGCCGAACAGGTGCACAGCAATACTGTGTACGTGGGTGCAGTGTGTTCTAGGGGAAGGAGCCTCACCTACTAACACAACCCATGCATAACAGAGATGTATAATGTTGCTAGCAGGGATTGACTATTGCTGCACTGCATGCTGAGTGCAGAGCAGTGTAGGGCAGAGTGACCAAAGACTGGCAAATGCAGATGGCCCATGCTAGTATACCCCTTCCAGGAATAGTGACTGCTGTAGTACACATAACAGTAGGTGCAACAAACCATCATAAGGGCATACACACATATGCACCCACAAATTGTATGCATCTCATTCAACATCTGCACATCTAAAACATTTGTCTGACACCGCATTTGATTGCACAGGTCATATGTCACATATCAGGTTCATGTAATGTTAACATATGCAGTAATGTGGCCCCATGGCATAACAAAGAAGAGGGTCCCATATCAATAAGGGTGTGTAAACTCCCTATAGCCACAGTAAGGTTTGAAGGTTGTCAGTGTAATTGTATTTTATTGGCCATACATGCACCGCTGATGATGAGATCTGTAAATCAGACATCAGCCATTCAGAAATGACATCTGTCCACATATCATCCCAGGTATGTGTTGGACAAACACATAGGGGCTGTGAGCAGTAGAGCAAACATAACTGACACACATACACATTCAGCAATGGTGTGTACACCTGTGAGGTATGGTGCACAGTACATGCCAGGGTGCCGAACAGGTGCACAGCAATACTGTGTACATGGGTGCAGTGTGTTCTAGGGGAAGGAGCCTCACCTACTAACACAACCCATGCATAACGGAGATGTATAATGTTGCTAGCAGGGATTGACTATTGCTGCACTGCATGCTGAGTGCAATATGTCATGCATGTTGACAGATGGGTAATGAGAGGTCTGTGTGTAATATCTTTGTGCAACCTCACCTGTAAGGGTGTGTGTGTGTGTGTGTGTGTGTGTGTGTGTGTGTGTGTGTGTGTGTGTGTGTGTGTGTGTGTCTGTGTGTGTGTGTGTGTGTGTGTGTGTGTGTGTGTGTGTGTGTGTGTGTGTGTGTGTGTGTGTGTGTGTGTGTGTGGTTAATCTGTCTGTAAGTGCTATCTGGTGTAGTGGAGGGAGGTTGATGTATGTAGAATGAGTGTGTGTGTATGTGTTTGTGTGTGTTCATGTATGCACATGTGTAAGAGTGCAGTTGTTCATATCTCTCAACTTCCCATTGAAATCGTGCAGTATATGGACATGGAGGGACACATGAGACACCAGGAATACTTTTCTGACATGTATCTCAGGACAGCTGATAGTATAATAAAGCCTGCAGCATGAAACATGCATTGGGAGGGAACCCTAAACACCAGGGATACTGTTTTAATTGCAATCAGCAGCAGAAAGGTGAGAGAATACCCACGTATGCAGCACTAAAGATGCATTGGGGAATTACTAGACAACACCAGAGAGTGTTTCAAAATATTACTTTAGTCCACATAAAAAGTTAATAGAGCAACAGATCTTGCATGTACTGAGCAATAATTACATATGACACTCCAGTGTGTGACATTATTGAGTGACTGTAGTAGCCCATAACATACGGGGGGCATGCTCAAGACATCTGCACAAAACCAGGGTGAGCACTGGATGATATCAGGGGGCCTTTGAAAAAACAACTCCAATCAAGTTTAAGAGGTAATGGAGTAACAGGTCATGTTTTGTGATCACATTTCTAAGCAATTAGAAGAATGATACATTAATGACTGGTATTATTGACTGTAATAATTTCCCCATCCTGCATCAGTCTTGAATAAAGAGACAAAACTAGGGACATTCTGTAAACTCAGGGACAGGTAAGTAGTACGGTGGAATGTCAGAGTGTGTGTGTGTGTGTGTGTGTGTGTGTGTGTGTGTGTGTGTGTGTGTGTGTGTGTGTGTGTGTGTGTGTGTGTGTGTGTACTGTTAAGCAATGACGTACAGATCCTAAAGTGTGTTTCTTGTTTTCCCCTCACAGGTGATGAGGTGGGTCAGGGTCCCTCCTGCAGGCAATCTGATGTTGGTGTCCATACAGACACTAAAAATGATGATAGGTATGTTGAGGCACAGGCAGGGTTGTCAGGGGCTGAAGCTGTACCATCACTTGACATTCCACTGTTATCCACCCAATCCCCACACACAGTCACAATGCCTATACACACCCCATCACCTGTGACCATAGCTAAGTTACAGTTGGTGGTTGGTGGCATGGGACAGGACAGTGTCGTATCTATGGCACATGTGTCTGGACACAACAGCCATAGCCAGATATCCGGTGGGGTACCATGCAGGCAGATGTACAGGGGTGCTCATTGGAGGGCTGCTGGTCATCATGCCCCTGGCAGAAGTGCCACATCTGGTACCACCAAATGCATGTTTCAGGCCATCATGGAGGCACAGGCACATATTGAATGGTACCCAAGACAGGCTCTGAGGCTGCAGAGGGCTACTCATTCAGCTGTTACTGACAACATCCTTGATTTTTCAGGTGCCCTCCATTATTTTTCAGAGGTCATGGATAGACAATTGGGTGAGATGGTGGGAATACTCGACCATGGAATGTCCATGCTCAAGCATATGGTGGGAGTGGTGCGACGGCCACATGGACATAGGCCAGCAACACCAACAGCTGGAGGTGAACATGGACATGCCAGAACAGAGAGCTGATCCCATAGTGGCAGTACCAGCCCCAGCACTGCAGGCCACATGCACGTGGCCCTGTCTAGTCCCAGGAGGGACCCAGATCCAGCGGACATATGTCATAATCAGGGGAGAGCACCATATCATGGCTTGTATCTGGTGGTGCCCGTGGAACCCCCTAGCAGGCACAGTTCTCATGTCCGTGGCTGGAGACGGTGAACTGCACACACTGCCAGGTACAGTCTGCAGCTGTACAACAAACACCTGTATATGGCAGCCACATGGCAGAACTGTGTGCATGCATACTCAGACACAATTCAAACACAGCTAGGGCAACCCCATACCTACACATACCACATCACCATGGTCAAATTAATAACTAAACCCCTCACTCACACACATGGAGTCAAATGTATGGCTCACCCTAGGTCTCTGGCAAACCAACACACCCTGTGCATATGATGATACCTGTGCCACATCCCTGTCATTCATAACATCGATGCAGGGACAGGCTAATATGGTTATGCTGCACAGGGTGACTGTACTATGGTGTACCAATGTAATGCTATGTAACATGTTGTCAGCAGTAAAGTTTAATGCTTACATGTCAGGAAGTGTAGCTGTCCAGTCATGATGCATTATAGCTGTTATTAACACTGAGTGATTGTGATCTCAGTAATGTATTCCGTTTGTGTTGTGGGTGTCCATGTGTCAGCAGGAGGATGGTCTGCTGTTATAGCCTACAAGTGGTATGGCACTGTGGTGACACCTTGGCTGTGCCATATCCTGGGTACAGGTGAAAACATGTCACAGGTCTGTATAACAGTTACTGCATGTGCCACATGGCTGATAGGTCTGGGGGTGGTGTATGCAGGTGAGTGCATGGTGGCTGCTGTCAGCAGCCCTTCTACAGTGGACAATGGTAAGTGTACTGGGTGGTACACACAACATATTTGTGTATAACACACACAGAGGCATTGGTGTTGATGCAATACACAGAGAATACCATACACATGGATGTATGTACCTGTGCAAGGAATCCATTGTAGCCTATGTAGTTCCACCAAGACAGAAAAGGCACAACAACACATTGGGAAATAAGCAGTCTGCTACTTTAATGTCATTGATGATGGTACTGGCAGGGTATATGTCCCCTTCCCGAATGTAGTGCAGTCCTCAACTCGGTAAACACAGGTGTGCTGGAGTGGGTGGAACAGCCCTACCTTTTGGAGGGCAAGAGGTGCTGTAGATCCACAGATAGTGTGATAGACAACTACTTAACCTGTTAACATGAACTGTACAGTATTACGGCCAGCTAAGTGGGGGGATACACTCAACAGTAACTGCAATGATGGTGGCTGTGTCCACAAGAGCCACACACAGCTATACATACCAACCTCAGTATCACTGTCAACCTATACAGTGGGGAAGAGGGCATTAACACATCTACCACTAGTTGTGTTGGAATGTATTTCCACAGGATGAAACCTGTGAAATGTTAGCATATGCCAGGCAGTTCTCGGAGACATGACCTCCTGGGACATGTATATTCTGCAAACAGACAGAGATTCCTTCACAAACACACACACTCTTATTTGGCAACACTGGGACTAGAACCACTACCTAGGTATGTAGTGCTACTGATGTGTGTGGCCTTAATTGCACACACCACACAGCCTTTAGGATGAGGTGTCTTCCAGGTTACATGTTATGTATAGAACATCCACAGACCTATACAGTATGGTAATGGGGGACGTACTGGTTATTTATGGACAATACATAGTGTGACATACTGTCATATACACATTGACAAACACATAACAGATGCACATCTGAGAGACCTGGGCTTATCAGTGCTAACTACCTCATCAGTGTGTCCATTTTGTTACATATAGGTTGCACACAGTACATGCATAACTGGGCTGGATAGTGTTATCAGTTACCTGTATGGTTGATGATGACAGTGGTCCCCATACACTAGAACATGGGACATGCACCGGGGTACCATGGTGTAAAGATATACCCAGCACCCACACCCACAGTGGATATTGTATGCACTGAAACCCAAGATAACACTCTGACATACACACCATCACACATTGATCAGGACTGCAATACAACCACTTGTCTATCCCAAGAGTGCTACTACAGGGATATGCATCTAATGCACATGCCACAGGGATAGTAGGGTGATGCACTGTCATGGCTCTCCTATGGTCATCAACATCACTATCCCTAATACTGTGTGGCAAGGCATATTGTATTAGGAGAATGTGGCCTCAAAATGCTGTACCC